>NW_015160230.1:654780-687189 GCF_001447785.1 Gekko japonicus
TTTCAGCTCTGGCTGCTCCACGCAGTGAGACTCATTTTCTGGGCGGTAGTAACCAAAATCACTACAGCACAATAGTTGGAAAACAAATGTTAAACTTTTAAAAGTAATAAACATGCAGCTGTAATTCTACTGTTACATCCGGTTCTGTTTTCCCAATGCTCAGAACACACCAATTACAAGAACAGCCTGGGTTGTGGTTATACAAGCATCACGGACATCTATTTGCTAGTTAATTGTGACTTTTACAGCCTGGATTGTGGTTATACAAGCATCATGGACATCTATTTGCTAGTTAATTGTGACTTTGTTAATAAACTCCTGCTTCCCAATGCCTGCGCTATCTTCTGATTTTTATTTTTATTTTTAATTACACTACTCTCCCACCATTTATTTCTTTAGAGGATGTGTGATTTTTCAACTCTCTAAACAGAAGTTCTCCTGATGAACTTTAAACAAACAACTGCCACCTTAGGAATAAGACGGAGCTTGAAATACTGCTTTATAATAATGCCACCAAAGAAAACCTCTCAGATTTCTACAGTGACATTTTAAAAAAAGAAAGAAAAGCTTTGACATTTATCAAAAGCTGGAATAAGATGCTGTCAATAGAAATAACAATGGAAACATGGACATGCATATGGACTTATGTCAGATAAAATGTTGTATCTTCTGAACAAAAGGAAAAAAACCTGTAAAACTATGTTCAATTAGTATTTAATGCCTAATAGGTTGGCATGTATTTATCCAGGATCCAGTTGCAGTCGTTAATGTCCACCCAGTCAAGCAGATCTCATACATATATTGTGGGCTGGTTCTATTATCCAACTTTTTTGGGGAACAAATTTTTATTATTATTTATGATCTTACAGGATACAGTTTGCTGCTAGAACTGTCAGCTATATCGCTCTGTTATCTAAAAGAATATGTCAGTCAGAAATAGGGACGTAACAGTTCATTAATGGCAGCATCACAACATATTGCCCCCTGATAAAAATCACAAGAAACACTGACTATAAAATGACTGGATTTTGAGAATATGGAAAACAGTGTTCATCTCTAAATTTGCATACCAATGCAGAGGTCTTGAAGATACCAATGTACAATAGGTTTATCCAATCAAGAAATGGTCAACTTTGGAACAGTGTGGAATGACGAAGTTAAAGATGGGATTAGACCATACAAGAAGCGGGACCCGCGATACTTGTGGGGGGCAGAGTATTTCCCACGGCTCCCAAGGTGGCAAGGCTTCTCCCTGCTAATTTGCAAAAGATTGCAGCCTTAGGAAGTTTCGGCTCAAGGCAGAAAGCGCCCAATCTAGGGATTTGTAATGAAAATGTTGATACTTTCATGGCGGTTTAAAACAAAGCCCTGTAGAAAAAGTTAAGGCGCAAGTTTAATTCTTTCCTGTTGACTTCCGTGGGACTTTGAAGTGTTTCATCATGGTTGGATGATGCCTGGAGAAATGGCTGAAAGGGCACGACTGATGCGTGCCACAGGTGCAAGCGGAATCGGGCTCTGGCGGCAGCCCCAAACCCCTGTTCTGCGGACGACAAGATCGCGTTGGCGCAGGTTGAGGCTCCCTTTCCACATCGGATTGGCTACCTCCTTTCTTTCCTCCGAGCTGTCAAGGCTTCTTCCTGCCGCCGCCACAGCCCACAACAGCAACACTGGTGAGCCCTGTGCGGCTCCGAGCCGCCAGGCCTGCCAGGCTCTTCCCCCCCCCCCCCCCCCCCCCCCCCACACACACAGCACGGCTCTGAGCCACCAGGGCTTTCCCCCGCCACCGCCAACAGCAGCAGCAATGCCCGTGGCTTCTAGCTGCCAGCCCACCAAGGCTCCCCCCCTGCCGTCGCAGCACCAATGACTCTGCCACAGATCCCAGAGGTAAGTGTGTTCTCTGCGCACGCACAAGGAACGCTTTTTTACTTTTGGGGGGATTTAAGTATCCCCCGTATAGTTTTTTAAACTTTTCAGATTTTTCTGCACACCTGGGGACTGCTCCAAGTGTGCAGGAAAATTTATCTGCCCCCAAGTGCCCCCGATAAGCAGATTTAGATATCCACACGGAGGGGGCAACTTGGCTACTAGATATATAGGTATTATTCTTTATGTTTTGTGGTAATTATATCTTCACCCTTGCAAAAATTTTGTTAAGAAAATTAAAGTGCTGCACATGTACAAGGCTGCATATGGGAAATGGCTCTGTGCTGCAAAATCTAATAAGTTAGAACCTCCAGAGCATTTTCACAGATGGATTTCTGCCTATAGAGTGTTATCCCACCTCCAGCCCATAATTCCTCATGAAGAACAACATTCCAGAAAAGAGGTGAGAAAGACATGTTCCATGAGCAAAAATCCTTCTGTCTGTGAAAATAGTCTAGTAGATCCCAGCCAGCAGCTTTATGCGGAAACTCATCATTTCTTCAAAAACAGACTAATTACAAAGCACATATGCTGTGAAAGTCATCTCTAAAGGACCCAGTACCAGAATTAGTCTAAGGTAAGGCTTTCAATGTTGTAGGTGTCAGATATCTGCACTGCTTAACTTCTTATCGTTCCTCAGGAGCTCCATCACTGACTAGCCTCTATACAGTTATTACTTTCACTGCTGCCAAGGTCCCAGCCACATCCCAAGAACTCCAAATACTGCAAACACTTCAAAACAAGCTTACATAATTTATTCTAGCAGAGCGTCTATCAAGTCCCAAAGTTAATGCACATGCATACACCAGAGTACCTGTTGATGAAAGATGTGCATGCTATTTTACTTAGGCAATAGACCCGTGCCAACTTGCACATCTTCTCTGCTTAGAATAAATTATGGAACTTGGGTTGTTAAATTAGAGACAGTTCTACTTCGGGTGGCAAGTCCACCTGGCTCAAATAACTATCCCTCCCCAGTCTGACAATATTTCAAAGAAGGAAAAGGAACAGCCTCTCCAAAGACCAGAACATTAAATTACAGCTATGGAGAAGGAATACGGGAGGAACTCTCCAAACGTACCAGAGGAAGTCATCTAATGTACAAGGGCAGACAGATGGCACCATAGATACCACATAGTCACGTCCATTCTGACAGATCGAGGACTTGCGCAAGCGTCTGAATTCTTCCTTGTACCCCAATACGCAGCCATCTGCAGGGTTATTGGGGCTGTTCGAGTGAGCCAACCATGTTGTATAGTCCTTCTCCTCACCTAAAGGAAGGAATGATGATCGGATTTTGGACATAACCACATTTATACATCTGATGAAGTAAGCTCTGACCGTCAAAAACTTACACTGGAATAAACTTAATTAGTCTTAAAGGTGCATATTGATTTCTGTTCTACTTTGCTAAAAGAGACTAACATACCTACCCATCTGAAATTATAACCAAAAGCCACAAGAGAAATCAGGGCTAAAGCTGGCATCAAACTCAATTCCATCCTGAAATTGGCAGCAGCCTTCTGGCCTTCCTGAAATATTCTGCATTGAAAACTGCAGCAAAATTATGGGGGTGGGATGCATGCTAGAATTCAGGGCTATTTCTGAAAAAAATCATCAAAGCTATCCAATCACTGGATCTTTGTTTGGCATACACTTTCGGCATCAGTATAGGTTGATTTCTGTGACTACTGCCTACTTTTTAACACAGCTTGGAATAGCCAACATGGATACAGAAACTCATTAAATTAAATTAAATCAAACCTGTAATGTATTGAAACGATTACATGAATCACCTCATAGGACTCCTATGTTAAGCTTCGAGCCAGACCAGGGCTCCTCTGAGCGAACTTCCTATTGGTCGCTTCGTAACAGCGACCAATCAGAACGATACCATTCCCTAGGAGGAAAAGACTCCCATTGGTCCTTAACTAAGCAATCTCATTGGTTGTTAATTGTAAATAGGCGTGGCTACATTAGCCCGGTTATGTTTAAAAGGAGCATAAGCTCCCACTGTTTTCTGTTCTGGTTTCTTACTGAGTTGAGCGCTTGTTCGTTACTTCCAATAAAGCTGAATCACTTGCTGAATCACTCTACGAGTCCTTTGTTAGCGCGATCTAACAATTGGCGACGAAGATGGGATGTTAGAGCAGGTAGGCAGCCCTGCGGACATCCACACTTCGGACTCGGAAGGAAGCGAGCAAAGCGCAGCAGCCGATCCGGCTCCTATCCAAAGGCCTGGTGGAAGAGCTCCGTCTTGCAGGCCCTGCGAAACTGAGAGAGGTCCCGCAGGGCCCAGATCTCTTCCGGGAGCTTCTTCCACCAGATAGGAGCCGCCACCGAAAACGCCCCAGCCCTAGTCACAGCAAGTTTGGCTTCTCTCGGGCCTGGAATCTCCAGGAGATGTTGCCCTCCCGACCGAAGTGCCCTTGAGGGAACATATGTTGCACAGCCTTGTCATTATGATGACACTAATTACAGATGGGCTAATCTCTAACAACTAGTACCATGTATCCTACCACTTCACTCAGCAAGCCTTCCCCCAACCTACAGAAGCCTTCCTCCACTTTACAAGTCCTGGAAGAGTTGGCTGGCCTCACCTGGGCAGCAGAAGCCTTGGGCAACTGTCCTTGGCTGCCAGAGAATGAGCAGGGGAGGGAAGGTGAAGTGAAGCCAGCAGGGGGCAGCTAGGCAGTGACGGGAAATTGGGAAAAGGAAAGGTAAACTTTGGGGACTCCCTAGGGCAGGTGGAAGGTCCAGCAGTCCAGAAACAGCCTGGGGAAAGATGGGATGGGCCCTAGCCCTAAGGAGGAGGGTCTAGAAGTGGCTTTGAAAAAGCTGGAGGGGAAATGGCAGGATGGAGAGGATGGAGGAACAACTACACCAAACGGGCTCTCTGGAGACATCCAAAAAAAAAGGAGGTCAGGTCTTCTCCTCAAAGCCAGAGGGCAGGGAGAGAGGGAACCAGGGTGGAGGAATATCCCTCTCCTCTCCATTGCTGAGGCATTGTTCACAGGCGCACTGGGAAAAGCGGCAAGCCCCTCCTGGACTCCAGTCCCCAACCGGTGGAGCCTAACAACCATTCAAAATCAGACTCCCCATTTTATTATGAGCATTTTAAGGAGAAAAGACATACCCTTTTAAAAACACACAGTTTTAAAATACTGATACAGCAGGGGGATTGGTGGTCTTTGTTTCCTCAGTTTCAGAGTCACCAATTCTCAGCTGCAGAGATTGCTGTGCTTCCACTTCACTGCTGTTGGAATAATGGAGGTAGAGCCTCTTCCATAGTTGCATATAAACAACTCAAATAACTGAGCTGTTGGACACTAACACAAACAGCTTGTCTAACAAACCAGCAACTTGTACAAAATATTCTAGTTGTATCAGTATTCTTACAACAATGTTTCCCAGATTAAAACTTAATAGTTTCCACTATGAACATAAAGGAACAAGAGTCAGTCAGAGACTGGCAATCCATTTAATGGAAAGAAAAAGGTTACTCACATTCCCTGCTGAGGAGCTCACTGAAGTCAATGGTATAAGAGATCCATGTACGGGATAGGATGTTCTCCCGAAATCCCCAGATACTGACATTCATTGACTTTGCTCCTGGCTCTGAAGCCAGACCAGTAAAAGATATAGGTTCTTTAGTGAAAACATATTCATACCAGCACTGTCCTTCATCTGTAGAGAATCTAAAAACAGACAGTGATTAAGACTGAAGTTTGGCATTATCAGTGTGTTTTATTTAAAGTATCATGAAGCCTCATGGAGCCTTTAATAACAACATAATAAGAAACTAAGATGTCAAGACTCGTCAAGAATAGGGATGGGCATGACCCAAACCATGACTTAAAAGTCATCACAAATTTTGCCATTTGTGGTTCATGAACAGAAGTTTGTGAAGGGTCTACTGTCACGAACTTCCATGAACTTTTAAAGTAGTTTGTGGTGCTTCATGGATGAAGCAGAAAGCAGGGGTTTAAAGGGGTTCTCAGTCCCTTTAAACCCTGCTTTCTGTTCCCCACAAAATCCACAAAAACAGCTGAGTGGTGGGGAGCAAGCTGCACAAGACAGCCCAGGACAGCCCAAAACAGCTGAGTGGCAGGGAGCAAGCTGCTCCCCCTGGTTCAGCTGTTTTTCAGGCTTTCTGCAAAACCCATTTAAAGGAACTGCGGTCCCTTTCAACAGGGTTTGCAGGACCACAAACCAGTTCAGTTTGTGAACAAACCTCCTGGTTCGGTTCAGTTGGTGGTTCAGTTCATGGTCCAAACTGCATTTTCCCAGTTCGTGTCCATCCCTAGTTACGAACCCATCAGAGCAGAATTACATGCTCTACTGATATGTCAGATGCTTCCACATGAAGGTGCACTCAAAAAGAAGCAGGGTTTTTTTTTGGGGGGGGGGGTTGAGCACTCATACAACATCACCATCCATTCATCCACTTTTTGGGTTTCCCTAGCTTTGCTCCAATCTTTCCCAAAACTGATTTGACACAATCTTTTTGGAAAGAACAGAGTCAAAAAACATTTGCTTACTGTGTGGATGGGAAGATGCACATTTTTGAAGGTCCTTGCCCACACCAGTGCCATTTGCCTTGCCTAAACCCCCATGGTTACCATTTCCCCATCCGTCTTTATTTCCTTACCCCACCCACACTACTGGATAGCTTTTGTTAGGGATTAAAACAATCAAACAAAAAACAGAACTGCATTCTGTTTCCTGACGCTATTCTACAGAGACATGGTTCCTAAAACAGTCATATTTAGCTGATGCGGCTGTATGGTCAGAAACTGAACAATGAAGGTCTAATTCTTCCACCACATGAGCATTAGTAGAACGAGATCTTGCATACTTAATCACATTGATAGGCTGCATGGTCTGCTCAATGGCCACAATGATGCCCCCAGAATCCAAGATGGCATAGTGATGGGGTCCTTCAAGCATCCGTGCCCAGGTGTAGCCGCCATCATCCGAAATGTAAACATCTGGGGTCATTACTGAAATGGCATCCCCCACACTTCCTGCAAACAGCATTCAACATTGAACAAGTGAGAACACACTATTGCTTTTCTCAGTAAGATCTAAGGATGTATGCTTCTTCCAGACTTTTGCCCTCCCTTACTAAGCAAAAATAGCTGCCACCCGTTGTTAGACTTGTGGAATATGCAATTCAGGGGAAGATCACATGGGAGGCCTTTGCATATGGCAATTATTTCTCATTGTGTTGTGTGCATGCATAACATTAGTTAATTACCATGAGCAATGACAATTCCAACAGCGTTGGGTTCAGACAAGGGCGCCATTGGCACATTCAGCTTCTGGGAGATGCTGTAGGCTGAATGGATGTGAAGGCTACACTGTAAATATAAGAAATCTCAAGTAAGAAAAGGAGAGAACAGGTAGTAGAATGAAAGACTTGGCTTCATTAAAAGCAAAGCTAACAGAACTACTCAAATCTCAAACCCATACAGAATACAATGGAGAATCAAAGCACACTGAATCTTGAAGTTCAAAGCTTCACTTCCATAGGACATCACTTCCATAGGACAAGGCAGCTTCTTTCTCATAACCCCATACCCTCCCGTTTTGATTTTTTTAAAGACTGAATTTGAACACTCAATTTTTCACATTTTTTCCTTTGGGCTAGGTTTGGTCAAACTCACCCCAAAAGGCTTGTTTTGTTGCAAGATATCCCTAAAAAGATATATACAATTATGGCTTGGATCTACTTGGAAGAGTATTCTATGCATGGGATGTGACATTTTTACATCCCTCATCTTTGCTGAAGCCCCAAATGCTGATCCTAGGGGACAGGGAACTCCCAATAACAGAAAGAGGAGAGATTGGGCAAAAAAAACCCCTCCATTTCCACTCATGGAAATCCTTCACTGGATCAAAGTCTTATATCTTCATTCTGGGCTCCACACATTGCAGTTGCCAGATGGTTCACCTGGATAAGGGTTGGGGGTCAGGGAAGCATGCACAATTGTGCGCAACCACTGCCCTGGTTTCTGGAATGATGGAGGAAGAAAGCAGCAGTTGAATGGTGGAGAAAAAGTGGTTACATCAACAGAGGGAGGAGGGAGAGAGGAAAGACCAGGGAAGTCGAGGGAACATCACGGCATCTGAGATTCTGCCTGCCGAGGAAGCCAACCCTGCTTAAAATTGGTGGTGTGAAAAGAAAAACTCCTGAGCTGCACAGGACAGAATGACCGGAAGGAGTAGAGGAGGCTGGTAGCCTGCCATGTGGGACAGGCATAGGAGCAGCCGCACCTGATGATAACTGGGCAGCCCCAAGCAGGACCCTGATATGAACAGGAGATGTCTACAGTTTTATAAAGGGAAGCCAGGACTTGGAAGTAGTTAGGGTATCTGCTGTGGTGGTAGTGGGAGTTATTTATTCGTATAGTGGTTTTAAGCCTTTGGTACTTAACTGGGTTTCTGATTGTTCACCCAGATCACTATACAAACTAACTGTAGCTTATTCATGCTACACATATACCACCTGATCCTACAGCATGAGATGGTGCAGACTACAAGAGACAGTTTCCTAAAGAGCAATTCCAAAAGCCCCAGCAACTGGAAAGTGTTTTACTTTAATCTTAAAACTTTATGTAGAGAATATCTAAATGAGATTTGCACAGACACAGTATGTAGACACCCTGGACTTACATTTTAGCCCTCTAATTTCAGTAAAACCGACTTCTATACATGTAGCTTAACCCTGGCCTGACATTCTGTCCTGTAATTCCATCTCTGCCAGTATACACATATAACTGCACTAACCTTGTCCTTATTTTTGGCTGTCGAGTCACATTTAGCATTTTCAGGTTTCCTCAAGCGTGACCATTCCCCACCTTGATCAAAGGTGATCACTGACTGAATGGAATTATCTGATGGAAGGGAAAAGATGAAACACAAACACTTGCCTTTGTGTTGCATATTCTGGAAGTTGTACCTCTCAAACTTAATTTGGCATTCCCCCCCCCCAGGATACACATCAGGTAATATCCCAAACACTCCAAAAACTTTTATAATACTGACTAAAATACATTTTCACTACCACAAAGCAATGCCAGAAGGTCAAATGAAAAACAGAAAGGTGCTGTCTTCTCTCTGAAACCAAGATCCATGAAGTAAGAGTACTCTGTTGATCAGTTCAAGACCAAGAGATTCATACAGTCAGGAGCAGCTACAGAACACAGCTTAAGGAGACAGAAGCAGAAATCACCACCTGAAACTTATTTACAAGGTAGTGGAGAATCAGGAACACCTTCACCCTCAAAAACAAAACACCAAATTTACTCTCTTGTGAGGGAAGTTGACTTTCTTCCTGCGGTCTCAGAGGGCATCTTTGTAAAGATCCCTCACGGGGTGTACAACCTAAAGAATTAAGTGGGCCATCTAGAGCCCTAACAGGCGCTAAATGGGCTACCCCAGAATGACACCTGCCCCATCCCATGTAACAGCTTTTTCTTGGGGGTAGGTGAGAATCTTCCCACTCAGCTATTCCCTGGGCTAGAAGGCAGCACTCCGATGTCCCCCCCCACACACACACAATTGAGTAAAGCTCTTGTGTAGATGTACCATTTTTATGTATTGAGAGTCTCCTTGCTCCCATCTACAAGAAGATCGGCAGTTCTGCTTACACATCACAACTTGGTGTACATCTGTTCATCCTCCTAACTTTACTCAAGCAATCTAAAGAGACTTGGCTCTTGGGCTGAAAGCAAGCAGCTCTAAAGAACAGAATGTGAACAATCTGTCACATACACATGTTGCTTTACTCCTGTGGATCATTCCTACTGAGTGTCATGACAACTGAATGGAGCCCAGCGCTGCAAGAACAGTGAACACATCCTAGATATGATGACAACAGGATTACTTCTCTCAGTCCAAATAGCCACAGGACAGGATGCCGGCATTAAGAAAGTCTTCTGCATGAGTCTGACTCCCAGCTCCAAAGATGCCTCAATTCCATTCCACTAATGAGTTCAGTTTTTTAACTACCTTCCTAGCAGGGTTCCTGTTGCACACCAGTTAGTCAGCACACACTATGACTGTGAAACAATACTGAGAGCGAACACTGACCTTCTGATAGTACACTGGTGATAAAGGTACCCCGCAAAGAGGTTACATTGGTAAAGTCTGTCTCTCCTCCTGTTGTGGTGTAAAAATGCCTTTCTAGGGACTTGGAATATATGATGCCTTGATCATCAGATGTGTAAATTGTGCCATGTCCAGTATCTGCAAGAAATATAACAACAATGCAGAATAGGGCTGTCATCTTAGCTCTTCCATTAAAATGGAAATTAATAAGCACAGAAATCTGGCTGCAGGTGACTCATGTCTAGTCCTAAAAGTAACAACAACCATTAAAATAAGCTAGATGGTGTACAAAACAAGAGCGTTCTAGATACAAATATACAAGTACACACAGTATCTTCAACTTAAATAATGTGGAAAGGGATTAAAAAACAGGTTGCCATGTGTGTATAATACAACTGGCACTAGAGTGGCTTCTATAAATGACAATTTAGTTACCAGAAAAGATTCAATTTACAAAGTCTTTGGTTTTATTTGCAACTTTAACCATGGTGGTAGAAATACTTGAATCAATACAGATTTGGTCAAGATTCACATCTGTTTAGGCAGGCCACAACCACACCACCCCTCTCTCTCACCTCCAGGTTCATCTACATGCATGAACACCATGTCATCATTAGCTGCCAAGATAGAGTAAAACTGTTCTTGGCCAACTGAAGGAAGCTGGGCCATGTTCCAGGTTTCACCTTGATCCAGTGACACATGGATTCGCCTGGTATTACCCTGGAGAAGACAATAACATTTATGTACTGTATCCAGGGGTCATTTCGTAGAAAAAGAGATGCAGGAGCTCATTAGCATAACTTATTAGCATAACTTATTTGTATATGCCACACACCCCTGACATCACCGGAAGTGTGTCAGAAGGCAACACCCACCACTCAGGCTCCACTGGACTGTTTTGGATTGCTAGCTATTGGGGGGGGACGCGCAGATCTGCCCTCATAGAGGAGGGAGAGCTTGTACCTGAAGGCGGGCCGGGGAGGGGGGTCTGCAACTTACCTGGCTGCTTCTTGCTCATCGTGGCCCAACTGAGAGCTGCTGGGAGCAGGGGGCGGGGCTTGTTGCATGTGCCCGCCCCCTGGGCTCATTACTGCTGGAGCTCCACTCCTGTGCGCTCCCACAGGAAATGACCCCTGACTGTATCCACACTGATGCCATTGGTGATCTTGTGGGGTTTTATACAGTCAGAGAAACAGCAAGAACCACATCAAGAAATCCTGCCACCAAAAAGGTGATCATGCTATACAGAATAAATATTCCTCAAGAATTCTTGTTGGGATGAAAGTGGCCAGAAATTCAATTTTTATAAGTAAAGTTTAAAAAACTTTTTCTCTAACAACTTGGTGATTGACCAAAAACTGATTTTGTTATTTGGTTAAAGGAAGTTTATAACTTAAAATGTTGCTCTATTCACTTCAGCTTGTAAGAACATAAGAGAAGCCAACGTTGGATCAGGCCAACACTGTCACACAGTGGCCAAAAATACCAGGTGCCATCAGGCGGTTAAGCAGTGCGGTCAGGACACTAGGAGCCCTCACACTATTGTCCGCTCCCAAGCACCTTGAGTTTCCTGCCCAGCAGCCTAAATTTCTCCTCCAGGACCTCACGACTGCATTTCCCCACATTGTTGGTGCCGACATGCACCACGACCACTGGCTCCTCTCCAGCACTATCTACCAGCCTATCTAAAACACGAGTAATGTCCGCTACCTTCGCACCACGCAGGCAAGTCACCATACGGTCAGTACGCGGTTTCGCCACCCAGCTATCTACCTGCCTAAGGATTGAATCACCAACTACCAATAGCCCCCCTCCCACCCTGCCCAGGGATGGTTCCTTGGTACGAAAGGATACCCATTCACCAGCTGAAGAAGAGGTCCCTTCTGAGGGCACATTCCTCCTATCCTCAACATGGTGCCCTGTTTCCCCTTGACCCTTATGCTCCCTGACAGCAGCGGGGCTGCCAGATCCAGAGTGGGACATACCTAACACGTCCCCAAGAGTCTTCTCTGTGTGCCTAACTGACTGTCTCTGCTTCTCCAGGTCAGTCACCTTGGCCTCAAGGGAGCAAACTCGTTCCCTGAGAACCAGGAGCGCCTTGCACCGAGCACACACCCAAGACTTCTGCTTGTGGTTGATATGTCAATATTTTCTTAAGAACACTGTTCACTGGCAAGATATAATGTTTGGTCTTCCACAGCAAAGATGACCTGAACTTCTTCAGACATGCCTCTCCATCTTTAGGTATGACCCATCCTGAGGGATTTCTTCTTTACCATTCATTACAGAAAAAAGTATTATGTTAAGACTGTTAGGCCTACAGAAACCAGAAAAACAGTGAACTTCCAACCTTTTCCGTCATCACAGATGCAAAGAGGAAGCGTCCACCAAGGCCAAAGGAGTAGATCTTTGTTCCTATAGTTTTAAATGACTTTCCAAAGTCTTTAGTCCTCTTCAGTTCTAACAACCCAAGATCAGCTTCTTGAGAATGAAAAGCATGAATTAATATTGCTCCAATTACAGTGAAAGTATAAACTCAAACAAAGTTGGAAAGAATACCGATTTTTCAAAGCTGTTATATACTTATTTGTGCTGCTAATTGGCCTGCATTGTGCTCACCTCCAAACACCTCCTGCCACCATGGCCCTAAGGGTTTGCGACTTGTCCTCCCTTTCAGCCACTGCTAAGGAGCTAAGGAGCCACTGCTAAGGAACACTGCCAGCTGATTTGATCTTTTTCATCTAACTGAACGCCATTTTTGAGTGTTCCTGAATGGCTGGCAGCAACCATTCAGATCTGCTATTTAGACTGCAGCCTCAGTGATGAAATATTACAACCAAAGAAAACGTCATCTCTGTTCTGCAATCCAAATCCATCTGCTCTGTGTGTGTGCACGTGCGTGTGTGTGAATGCACCTGGAAGTCATGGCTATCTCTGGTGACTGACCCCTACTGGGGGCCTGGAGGATATTCAGAGAGGTGGCTGAATAAAGCCTGCTCCCACCTCCGGTATTCCAAGGAGGTCTCCCATCCAAGTACTTGCCAGAGTTGATTCTGCTTAGCTTCTGAGATCTGACGAGATCGGGCTTGCCTGGGCTGTCCAGGTCAGAGCACACCTTGAAATGTCTGGATGTATTAGATTATTCCATTTCAACTTTCTAAGAAGCAGCTGTAGTTGCTTTACCAGGACATGCAGATGTGTGCCTTGTTCTTCTCCACTGTGACCATCTATTTCCCTTATGAAGTTTATTACTGGTAAAATCTAAATTTATAAGGCTTCCAATTGTTTTTGTCCTTCAGTGTAACAAGATAGCTGATGGGACTGCTACCACTATAATATCTCAGTGGATGGATCACTGGAAGAAATTCCCACATAACTGCAAGAAAGAGCATACTGAAACAGTAGGAATGTCATTTTATCATATTAAAATCAATACAGGTTGGCCGTCATGCATCACCAACAGCATTTCTGTTCAAAACAATCTATGCTGTCAGTCCTTCGTTGGTTTACTGAGTTGACTACTTGAGATGCTATTAAGGCTTTTGTTAGATATATACTCTAAGGAAACCATTGAACTCACACCTGTAGAGAAGCTTCTAAGATGCAGTGCAATTATTCATTGTAACTGACAATACTTACTACAAGAGCCATTCAGGTAGGTGGTGAAGAAGATGGTTGTGCCAGAGCCCCTAAAAACAGTCAAGAGAGGAAAAAATGGTATACTAAGATGCAGATAGGAAAGCCAGCTAACTGAATAACCGGCAAATGAACACTTAATGGTTCAGTCATTGCAAATGGTTTGAAACAAGTTATAGGACATAATACAAAAGCAGTTTTCTTAAAATTGTTGGGCTTTCCCATAGCATGAACAGCTCTGTAGAGCTATTCCAGAAGGAAGCAGTGAAGTAAAGACCCATGTAACAAAACCAAAAAGGATCTTGTGGCTCCCTAAAGACCACCAGATTTATTGTAGCACAAACTTCCATGGGCTACAGCCTACTTCATTGGTTGCTTGGAGTGAAACCTCAGTCAGGGCAGACATACACACAGGAGAAATTGTAAGCAGTAATGTAAAAAGACCACAGAAATACAAGAGGAGCAGCCTGAGATTTCTATGTAAAACTCAAAAGTTTTATCTTAAAAGTTTAAACTCTTAAGCTGAAGCTTAGATTGTATAGTTATGAAGCTCGCACAGAACTCAAGAGGGCTCTAGGCAGTGAAATCCTATGCTATAAGACTCCTCCTTGTTTTTGGAGAAGGGGCACTTAGACAAAGAAGAGAGGGTTGGCAGGGCTGGCTCACAGCTTCCCTGCATGTCTAATCCCAATGCCACACATGCTGCTTATCCAACCACTTCTCCAAAGATTGCAGGGGAGGGGGAAAGGGCAAGCAGCAGAGAGCACTTCTCAGATGGCCTGATTTAATTTAGGGCCTCTAACTGGTGATCTGACTTAAGCCAAAGCATAAAATATTTGAAAAAAGTGCAGACAGAAGTGGCTACAGTGAATTTCTTTAAAGCAATGTGGTCATAAGCAAATGCCTGAGAAGACAGCATTTAATATTTTATCTGAAGCCTGTCATCTTTGCAAAATGCAAACAGTCAACCAAGAGAAAATTAAACTTCTAACTTTCCCCAGAGAACATGTTTGTTTTTCATCTGCTCACCATTTTGCCAGGCAAACATTTTTGTGGATTTCTTTCCACTTGGCACCAAAGTTCTTGGATATCCATAGGCTGCCCTGAAACATTAACAGGATTATGTTGTCAAAGGCTTTCACAGCTGAAGTTCATTAGCTGTTGTAGATTTTCCGGGCTGTGTGGCCGTGGTCGTGGCATTGTCAGACCTGACGTTTCGCCAGCAGCTGTGACTGGCATCCTCCGAGGTATGACACAGAAATATGGAGTACTCTCTGTGAAAGAGTACTCCATCTTTCTGTGTCATACCTCAGAGGATGCCAGTCACAGCTGCTGGCGAAACGTCAGGTCCGACAATGCCACAACCACGGCCATACAGCCCGGAAAATCTACAACAGCTAATTAACAGGATTGCTTGTCATTTGGTTTATTGTTATCACATGACAGTCACAAATACTTGAAATTTGCCATAAAATTAAACTACCATAGTATTCAATGCTTGTTTCAGCTGCAATGTACACCATCTGTCAATCTACCTAGTAAAGACTTTGTATGCTGCTGATGCAATAAAATGAATAACCACTGTACTCATCTCAAAGAAGAATCTATGATACTGCCAATTGCTACCACAAGGGGTCGATCAAGAATACTTTTTTGCCTCAGTGGCTTCTAGGAGCTCAAATGTAGGGATCAATTACAACTATACTAATAAATAAATCAGCCAGTGAACAGTTAAGCCATCCCAGACTTACCTCAGTGCTGAGGGACAATAAGAAATCAGAATTCTGAGGGTGATAAACTATTTGAGTCAAAGGGTGAAAAGGGATCTCTGTCAGTACAAAATTTTTAGCAAAATCATATGATCTGAAGATTTTTCCACCATGGTATAGTCCAGGTCTGTCCCCTGTCAATATCACCTAAAGAGAAAGACAAAAATGAGATCACCTTTCAATGTAGACCCTAAAACTTCACCCACAGCACCAGTTATACATGAGCTAGGGATGAACATAGTTGATACCATCTTAATATAGATACTACCAGAATGTATAGGAGCTATTACTGTACATTTCACACTGTGCAGTTTAGAAGATGGTAAGAATCCCTCACTAAAACCAAACAAAAAACACAGCAAGTCCCAAGCACCATTTCCCTTGCTTTGGTCCATTGTACAAATTTGCAGCGTGATTTTGTGCAAATGCACTGATTCACTATCCCTTTTTTGGGGGGGGCTGTCCAGTCACAGCTGACTTATGGCAACCCCCTAGGGTTTTCAAAGCAACAGATATTGCCTGCTGCTCCATGTTGCAACCCTGATATTCCTTGGTGGTCTCCCATCCAAATACTGACCAGGGCCGACCCTGCTTAGCTTCCCAGATCAGATGAGATCAGGCGAGCTGGGGCTCTCCAGGTCAGGGCATTCACTCTCATACATGCACATCATATCACAATGCCCCTGAGAGTCCAAAGACTGCCTTGATGACCCAGGATGAAATTAAGCAGAGTCTAACCAGTGATTCTATTTGGGCAGCAAACTAACAGCAGTCAGATAAAATGCACAGCTAGCCCTACAAACTGGCACAACATTTCTGACTACTGGCAATACAGACAGGTCCTGTGCAGCCCACCTTGTATCAAATGTAGCAGAGTGCAGTACAGAAGGGGGCTAAGAATTAAAAGCTGCTGTATGGCCCTGACCTGGATAGCCCAGGCAAGCCCGATCTTGTCAGATCTCGGAAGCTAAGCAGGGTCGACTCTGGCAAGTACTTGGATGGGAGACCTCTTTGAAATACCAGCAGTCAGGAGGCAGGGGCAGGCTTTATTCAGCCACCTCTCTGAATATCCTCCAGGCCCCCAGTAGGGGCCAGTCACCAAAGTTGCCTTGACTTCCAGGTGTGTGCACGCATGCATGCATGTGCGCACACACATGAAAAATACAAAAAAATACTAAAAGAAAAAAAGAAATGGGGGGGAGGGGAGTTGCTACCTGAAAGATTTGTGTTCTTTCAAGGATACTGATCTGCTCTAAAAAATAATCATGAAATTCATCGTGATTGCCAGAATACCCCAACACTTGCACAACGAATTTAAGTCTGCACTCGCCAGGTAACAGCTCCAGTTTACAAGTGGGGAAACTGAAGCCTCAAGCAGGATTCAGCAAGTCAATTAAACTGAGGAGGGAAAGTAATTAAAGTAGAAACGTTATGGTACAGGAGCTCCTGAGACACTGGACTTCAACCTATAGGTCAAGAGGCCATCAGGTAGAATGCAGAGCCCAATCCACTTGGTGGCAAGCATCTGTAGAGCCACCATAGTTTTTCTGCCTTTTGGAAGACCAGCTGCTAATATGCATGCATAGCAAACAAAGGCACCAGACCCCCACCTCTTTGAATGCATACTAAGAAGAAGAGCAGGTCTGCAAAGCATACATGAAGGTGCCTTATACGGAATCAGACCATCAGTCCATATAAGTAAATCTTGTCTACTCAGACTGGCAGTGGCTCCTCCAGGGTCTCAGGAGGAGGTCTTTCACATCACCTACTACCCAATTCTTTTAACTGGAGGGACTGAACCTGGGACTTTCTGTATGCCAAGCAGATGCTCTACTAGTAAGCCACAGCCCCCTCCCCCTTTCATGGCTCTGACCCTTGACTTGTTCTCCACTATCATACACCTCTGCTACTCTGCTTGTGTTTCCTGACCCCAACTCTCTTGGTCTGCTGCCCACAGTCCGTGCCTCTGGTCTACAGATCTAACCTCTTGACTTCCTTTCATGTACCTTTGATGTCACATGACTTCCTATCACATGTTTGCAGCTCAGCAGGTCCCAGCTCTTGAAAGGCTTAAGACCACTGGTCTGGGATATATTGCACCATACACTAAGCAGCGTATCAAACAGCCATCACTTAGAGAACAGGGAACAAAGCTCAACTCTGTTGAGATCCTGGGCACCCAACAACTTAAACATGTCTCAAGTTAGCACTCTTACTAGCTCCATCTATATCTATCTATCTATCTATCTATCTATCTATCTATCTATCTATCTATCTATCTATCTATCCATCTATCCATCTATCCATCCATCCATCCATCCATCCATCCATCCATCCATTCATCCATCCATCCATCCATAAAAGAAAGTCCCCCTCACTGTAAAGTCAATGCCCAGGCCAAACCGCTGGACCTAGAGACACCAAATTCGGAGAGAGCGCTCCTACCATGGCGTAGATGCTTGCTAAGAAGGGATTTTTAGAAATTTGACCCCTAAGTGGGTCAAAAGGGGGAAAATGTGCTCCCCCATTGATTCCTATGCGGCTGCCTCTCTGCAACCCCCACTCTCTGATTGGTCAGCTGCAGAGCTCAGTGATCTGAGGAAAATAAAACCAACAGTTCCAGGGGACTGCAGAGAGCTAATGACAGTTGAGGAAATCAGGAGTGGCCAAGAACCACGTGTGAAGTGAAGCAAAGCTGCTGGCCCAGCCTCTCTGATGGCTTCCAACACACTCGCCCTCACCTCCTACACCTAACAGGCGGTTGTCTGTCAGGTGCAGCCCCACCTCCACAGTGACTTCTAATACTCCTCCCCCCTCCCCCTCCTACACTGGACAGGCAAGTGCCTGCCAGGTGTAGAAGAGGAGGTAGGATGCTTACAGCCACCAGGGAGGTTTGCTCAGCAGGATTGCCTGCTGGCCCAGCCTCTGCGATGCCTTTAAACATAATCCCCCCCCCCACACCAGACAGGCGGGTGTCTGTCAGGTGTAGAAGCAGGACCAGGGTACTTTAATCCATCGGTGCTGCTGGTCCAGCTTAGCCACACTCACACCCATAATGGAAATATACTCCAAATTTGTAGAAAACTGGTTTCTTTTATGAGGTTATTTAATTTCTCACAATGTGGGTTCTAGAAAACTGATTCATGTGAACTTGCTTAATATCTGATTGCTCGGATGGTGTTTTGAATACGTAGTTATGTCCCAGTTCTAAAATGTAACATAAATGAGAAGGATTCTTGTAAAAAAAAGGGGGGGATGCCCTCCCCCCAAATTCAATGCTCAGGCCAAACCCGTGCACCAAAAAACCCAAAATAAGGAGAGTGCATTCCTACCATGATGTCAAACCCCCCCCCCCATGAAGAGATTTTTGAGAAACATGATGACCCCTGCTTCTTAAATGACGACTGTTTCTTAAATGGACAGTTCTATTGGGCCTGCTCCAGAATGATCCTAGCACCTGAGGGCAGAACCCACCAATTTGGTCTAGAGAGAGGTCCTTCAGTAGAGGAGGGGGGGGAGTACGTATGTCTCACTTCATTTCTTACACTATGGTCTTCTCTGTTAAAATTCCTACAACAAATGTCACATTTCAAATTTCACATCATCAGTATTATAACTGGATTTACGGAACTTAAATACCGTAGCAAAGCACAGGTAGCAGGCTAGTTTTTAATACAAAGAACAGGACTAACTGCTTCCCAAATAGGGTTGCCAGGTCCCCCTTTGTCACCAGTGAGGGATAGAGGGGTAGGGCTGCCAAATCCAGTTTGGGAAACCCCTGGGGATTTAGTGATGAAGCCTGGGGAGGACAGGGACCTCTGTGGGGTACAATGGCCACAGAGTCCACCCTCCAAAGCATCCATTTTCTCCAGGGGAACTGACCTCTGTAATCAGAAAATGAGCTGTAATTCTGAGGGATCCCCAGGTCCCACCTGGAGGATGGCATCCCTATTAGCAAAATCCTATTAGCAAATCTTACCTTCCCTGAATTCTCTGGTCCAATTGCCATTCCAAACTCTGTTCTGATGAAAGTGTTATTAATGAGATCTGTGATGTCCTTGAAAGTTTTTCCATAGTCCTCACTAAGATTTAAGAAAAAGAAATGCAAAAATTTCAGGACAGGAAGGCTGATACAAATGGTGACTTTCTCATCATTAGATTACCTACAAAGCAACTGTGAAATATAGGTCTGAACAAATTTATGACCACCACACGGAGGCCATCACTTCACAGGATGGCTGCAAGCATGTAAGGAGCCAACTGTGTGTAGCAGCTAACCAGCAGCTGACTAGCTTATCCACTAGGATCTTAACATCCCCTGTTTGTCTACACCCTGCACCTCAAGCAATACACATTGTTGTGTATGCTGACCGCCACCGGGGGCCAGCGGTCAGCCAGAGCTGCCAGAGCTTGACTCTGGAACAACAATAGGGACTAGGCTCCTAGTCCCTCCACTGGGGAGCCAATGGGATCCGTGGCGGGAGATTCAAACCCACCAATGGTGACCAGGGGTGTGTCCCCAGGGATGTATATAGTTGGCCCCCGGGCCGTTTGTCCTCTCTTGTTGTTATGTACCTAATAAAGCGTGCTATGCACTACGTCGTCGTCTGTCGTTTCTCCATGCGGCAACCCACTACATAATACACATGCTTCCTTTTTGACCCTGGAGTTCTAGAATCCCCCTAAGTGGTCAGTCTTCCATCATGGAAAACCCTTGAGGTACAGATGCTGTGCAAGACAAATATATTTCTAGAACAAGACTTTTAAACATAGAAAGGTAGAGCTAGAAGGGACCTCAAGGGTCATCTATAGTTCAACCCCTGCAGAACACAGGAAATTCACATCTATTCCCCACACTCCCCCAATAACCCCTGCTCTATGCCCAGAGGAAAGCAAAAAGCCTTCCTGATCCCAAAGTGGTGATTGGCATTATCCTGGGCATGTAAGAAAGGGCCACAAGGGCTGAGTGCTGACTCATCCCTTTCTGCCCTCCCTCTCATGATTCACCTAAGTTAATAGAATCAGCATTGCTGTCAGATGGCCATCTAGCCTCTGCTTAAAAACCTCCAGAGAAGGAGAGCCCACCACCTCCTGAGGAAGCCTGCTCCACTGAGGAACTGCTCTGTCAGGAAGTTCTTTCTAATGTTTAGCCGAAAACTCCTCTGATTTAATTTCAATCCATTGGTTCTGGTCTGACCTTTTGGGGCAACAGAAAACAATTGCGCTCCATCCTCTATATGACAGCCTTTCAAATACTTGAAAATGGCTATCATGTCACCTCTCAGTCATCTCCTCTCCAGGCTAAACATACCCAACTCCTTCAGCCTTTCTGCATAGGACTTGGTTTCCAGATCCCTCGCCATCTTTGTTGCCACAGCAGTAGGCCCTCTTTGCCCTAACTTGCAAATCCCACTGTTTCAAACCTGCTTAAACTTACTTTTAAATATATAAATAGTCTGTAATGGGTGACCGCTCAATAACATGACCCTGTTCCTGAACTTGGAATCTTGAGGGAGTGAGCGAACTCCCTCCCACCAGTCATCTACACAGGCACCAAAGGCTGGAGAGTGCTTGAAATGCTCAGCTGCCCCTTGCCTTTCCCCTTACCTCTAGCAAAAAGAGTGTCCTGCACTGTACACCTGCCCTCAGCAGGCACCACTTGCCAGAGGGGAGGAAGGTTGGTGACAGGTGCAGCTGATTTCTCCAGCAATTCTGCAGGAGGAAAGCAGGTAACAAGGAAGGAGTGATCCCAGCTACTGTTTCTTGTTTCTCTCTGGCAATGGAACTATTCCCAACAAGGGCAATTGTGTGGCTGTGGCTCCCTCCTCACGGGGAAAATGAAGAAAGAAGAGAAAGAGGCACATGCAGAGGCAAGCCAAAAGGATGCAACCTCTTGCAGGGTTCCCAAATGGCAGAGGGGATGGTTTACATATGGTCCCTCATTAAGATACTGGATCTCAGAAACTGTAATTTTTTTGATTCACTGCAACACAGCCAATGTGTTCGTATTTCAGGGAAGACTGTGTTCAATATCTGTTTCTCTGGAGTAAGTCATAAATGTGAATGAACCCAGAGGCAGGATACTTCTGACACAGAATTGGCCACCCAGGGTCTGTGTTATTGTTAAAACCAGCATGACCTCCCCCAGAAATTACTGTTGTAATGCTATGGGTCGACATAGGACTGTGCCCTTCCAGTGTGCTGGACTCTCCAAAAGATTCAAACACAGAGACAAGACACACCCTGGCCCTTGGGGAAATCAGCCCTGCCTTCTGCCCACACAGCTATCCTAGCACTCAGGGCTGCCTTTGTAGAATGATCTGTCACCAGATGAGAAACCCAGCCCCTAATTGCCACATCTAGGATTTGAGAAAAAGTACAAACGACTTCATGCAGGACTGTCATCACATTTCTGAGTTCATGAAAGGAAGATTGTTACAACATGTGCTTCAGTTCACAGACATTAATAAAACCCTCACCTCCGGTAGAGTTTAGACTGCCCAAAACTCATGATCACTAGAGGCACCTGAAATGTAGTCAACACAAGAATAACCTGGAGAGAAAAAAGAAGCCAGACAATTAGCTCCCAACAGGTAGTACTCAAGGCTGTCTAAGGCCAAATCACTATTCCATCCTCTCTATATTTGGTCATGGGTAACATAAGTGTACTTTTCTGTGAGGTTTTGTATGTGTACCAGACTAGTTTTGGGTAGAGTTCAACTTACATGGAGATCACAATATACTTTTGTCCAGGGGTTAAAAAAAAAACATCTTCCAAAAGTTAGCTGAACCAAGATGCAGTCATTTCCAAAACTGATCTATGCATGCACAAAATCAGTTGGATATAATGAAATTCACTGGAAGTAATTGTGTCCTTTCAATTTTCTTTACTATGTTTGATAACCTTCTGAAAAATCAGTCTCTCAATGTCATCATTGAATGCTTTGACATCCTGTTTTGGATTTTGTCCCCCCACCCCAGATAATCCACTTAATCCTGCTACTGATAACTGTTTTAACACAGGTTTTTCAGTTAATAGACGATCTGTCTAGAGGTCTGAGAACTCTGCAGGAGAATATCAAACAAAATATTGGGAGCCCCATATTCTACTGCAACCCTTTTGTACTGTAACAACATAGTAAAATTAAGATACACCCAACAGTTATCACAAAATTATTCAGAAACCATTTTCTTCTTTTCATCCATTTAAGACATACATGGGAGTACCAGACCACCTTACATGCCTTAGAAAGCATTGCTAACAACAAAGCTAGTGGAGGTGATGGTATTCCAGCTGAGCTATTCAAAGTCTTAGAAGATGATGCTGTTAAAGTGCTGCACTCCATTTGCCAGCAAATTTGGAAAACGCAACAGTGGCCACAGGATTGGAAAAGATCAGTATACATTCCAATCCCAAAGAAGGGCAACGCCAAGGAATGTTCAAACTATCGCACAATTGCACTCATATCACACGCTAGCAAGGTCATGCTCAAGATCCTACAAGCTAGGCTTCAACAGTACGTGGATAGAGAACTACCAGAAGTACAAGCTGGGTTTCGAAGAGGTAGAGGAACTAGAGATCAAATTGCCAACATTCGCTGGATTATGGAGAAAGCAAGAGAGTACCAGAAAAATATCTACTTCTGCTTCATTGACTATGCTAAAGCTTTTGACTGTGTGGATCACAACAAACTATGGCAGGTCCTTAAAGAGATGGGAGTACCAGACCACCTTACATGTCTCTTGAGAAACCTGTATAAGGGCCAAGAAGCGACAGTTAGAACCGGATACGGAACAACTGATTGGTTCAGCATAGGAAAAGGAGTACGACAAGGATGTATACTGTCACCTTGCTTATTTAATATATATGCAGAGTACATCATGCGAAATGCTGGCCTGGATGAATCACAAGCGGGAATTAAGATTGCTGGGGAAAAGATCAACAACCTCAGATATGCAGATGATACCACTCTAATGGCTGAAAGTGAAAAGGATCTAAAGAGCCTCTTGCTCAGAGTAAAAGAGGAGAGCGCAAAAGTGGGCTTGAAGCTCAACATCAAAAAAACTAAGATCATGGCATCCGGCCCCATCACTCCTTGGCAAATAGAAGGGGAAGTCGTGGAAGTAGTGACAGACTTCACGTTCCTGGGATCCCAGATCACCGCAGACTGTGACTGCAGCCATGAAATTAAAAGACGCCTGCTCCTTGGGAGGAAAGCGATGGCGAACCTAAACAGCATGATAAAAAGTAGAGACATCACCCTGCCAACAAAAGTCCGCATGGTCAAAGCAATGGTATTCCCAGTAGTCATGTATGGCTGTGAGAGTTGGACTATAAGGAAGGCCGAGCGCCGAAGAATAGATTCTTTTGAACTATGGTGCTGGAGAAGACTCTTGAGAGTCCCTTGGACTGCAAGAAGAACAAATCAGTCAATCCTCAAAGAAATCAACCCTGACTGTTCCCTGGAAGGCCAGATAATGAAACTGAAGCTCAAATACTTTGGCCACCAAATGAGAAGGGAGCACTCACTGGAGAAGACCCTGATGCTGGGAAAGATTGAAGGTCAAAGAAGACGGGGACGGCAAAGGATGAGATGGTTAGACAGTGTCAAAACCATTTTCTTCTTTTCATCCATTTAAGACATACAGAAGACTTATCAGAAGTGGAAGTTCTAGATAACTCTTACAAACTTCTAGATAACTTCTAGATAACTCTTACAAAAAGGGGACATTTAACCCATCATAGAAAATGTTTGCCAGCATTTAACTATGTTACAATATCACACCTATGCACAACATAAAATATATTGTACTCAGCAGCTTAAACAGAAGTTCACTATCTCCAGATGCCAGAAACTTGGGACATATTTAAACACATATCAATGGTTGTATCCAAAGCAACACAAACAGAGCTCTGATCGGACCAGACAGAGGTACACTTGTGAGTGTATTGATTTGATGAGGGACCAGATAGCTACCAGACCCCTTTGAAGTAACAATACCTGCCAGGACGCAACAATGAATTAAGATGTATAGACAAAGGGGCTACAACCCTAAATCTCAATCTTATCCCCATTCTGAATTGGGTCTGTATAGTTTTAAAACACATACAAATGAGCTTTTAAATTCTGAAAACACCTATGCTATTTGGTTCACAAATCATTGTGGTCAGCTGAATGCTGGGGAAATCCAAAATAGTATTCAGGATGAACTAGCAATTGGTGAGCCCACAGAATCTGAACCAATGTCACTGCCAGCTAGCCTCTGGCAGGGTTTACTGACACCACCCATGCAAATGAAGGGAAACCAATGTGAGTTCACGCCTTTCCTGCTAGCTTCATTCTGGGTTATTCTGAATTGGGTGGGGGGAGAGATGCAACCATGAGTGGTTGCTAGGCATGCTGCATTGCTTCCTTTTTATCCAGAAGCAGTAGGGAACAAAAGGGCCTCCTTTAGGAAGGGGTAATGCAGGACATAAGCATTTTAATAAACAAAAACATGCATAGCTACACAGCAACCACCAATGTGATCTCACCCATTACTTTTTCTTCCTCCCATCCATGATTAACCTTTCCTCATCCAAGCTGGTATAAAGCTGGCAGGAAAGTTATACTAACAGTCAACACAATACTAACCAGGCTGCACAAAAGCGATATCTTTCTGCAGCTGCAGAATGGAGGGAAGGGTGAAGAATAATTTCCGCATAAGTACAGGGACCATGGGGCTTATTACTTTATTGAAAGAGAGAAGTACATCTAGCATTGCTATTTAAAACTGATGCCTACGACTACCTCGCATATCACTTTTTGAACATAGTATTCACATGTTACACCTGTATCGACGTTACACATATTCTAAAACAGTCTTTGTGGTTCTGATCTCTCTTCTCAGTGGACACATACCCAATACACCAACAGTGACATTTCATTCATGCATATCAGCTCAGCTAGTTCATTTACTGAAGCTGGATGTCAATTCCACAATTCTGACGTCCTCTCCTTAGAGAAGAACAATCTCTCCTTATATATAATTGAATAGTGGGTGCCAAAGTTCTAATTCTAAAATGCACTCCCTTACTGTATGGCTGATGGCACTGCTCCTCAGCATATATCACCACCAATCAGAAGGCAAAGCCCGGGTCCCGCCCACACCACAACTGCTGCGACAACCTGGTCTTTTGCATATGGAAGCTGATTGGACTTCACTCCATTCCACACCTCAAACTCCCCCCGCCCCCGCAAGGCAGTTGGAATGTCAGTTGCATATGGAACCTGCTGTATTCTGGTGGTGTGCAGGTCCCAGGTTCATGTTTTAAAAGCAGACTGACACTGTTTGCCCAAAGCCAGAGCACTCTCCCAGAGCCTCTTTCTAGCTCTCGTTGTATTTATTTCCACAACGGGCCTTATTTCTAGTACCCACCATAATTTCCTAGCAACTGTTTGCAGTCTAGAACACAGCCCAATGTTCTTCCCACTCAAGAGGCGTCACTTGCTCCTTGCTCTCAGTGAGATTTTGTTCCAGGAGAACAAGCAGCTTCTTTGCAGGGGTGGTGCTTTTTCTTCCTCTCCAGCAAGGCCTCAGCACTGAAGCAATTGTCACCTTCGGTGCTGATGGGCAGCCAGAAGTTTCTGACCAAACCCAGAGTGAGTCATCCAATATACAACTCCTACACAGTTTCTCATCGCCCTCTGAGGCCATAAGTAGGATGGTAATACTGAAAAGAAGAACCTGAATGGCTTGCAAAACCCACATATAATACACTCTGTCTGACTTGATCGCTAGTGGATCTCACACAAGTTACAGATGAGCATACCCAAATCAGAAGACCTTGCAAGAGCTCCAGTCCTCAGGACTCACCAGACAGGATTAATACTATCTTTCTGCGTGGGAAGATTAAAGTGATGGCATCGATTGAAAACACTGACTCATGCAAAGACTGGAATTCTTGCTTCACACAATGCACTTTCAAACCTTCGGAATGCATATGATATGTAAAAGCCAGTTTGGTGTAGTGATTAGGAGTGTGGATTCTAATCTGGGAGAACCGGGTTTGATTCCCCACTCCTCCACATGCAGCTGCTGGTGTGACCTTGGGTCAGACATAAGTTCTCTCAGAGCTGTTCTCTCAAGGGCAGTTCTCAAGAGATCTCTCACACCCCCACCTACCTCACAGGGTGTCTGTTGTGGGGAGGGGAAGGGAAAGGAGATTGTAAACCGCTCTGAGACTCCTTCCAGTAGTGAAGGGCGGGGTATAAATCCAATCTCTTCCCCTCTTCTTCTAAAAATTCATTCAGTCTATTACTTACCCCAGTGCTGTCTCCAATCCACGACAGGGACACTGAGCCACTGAGACCATCAAAGACACACTGTAAAGATAATAACAAAGATCATTAAAGTCTTTCTGGTCTGATCTGTGAATGTTTTGACATAAATACGCATCACATTTAATTTTTGTCACCATTTCCTTGTGCTTCTTCCCCTCCCATAACCTATGTTCCCCTTTGCCTTCCCCACAAAGATAATTTTGAGATCTTACCCTACTCTCCTTTCATCTCCTTTCTCAAGATACTGCATTGGTAGTTAGAGTTGAATAAAGCTTCAAATAGTACAAAAATAATTCAGCCCTTTTCTTCTACCCATGCTGGTAAGCAATCTCTTCCTTCACTCTGAATAATGGCAATAATTTCTGGGCACCAATTAACTATCCTTCATAATCACACTGCCTCTTAAGCACCCATCCCAAGTCAAACAATTATAGCTACCAAGTCCAACAGGTCATACAACCTACAGGCGTTATCTGTATTGCTTGCTCTCGGTTAGATTTCATTCCTCACGCAGGAGTCAACTGAACATTTCTCTGATAGAAGAAAAGTATGAAAGTTATGAGCAAAGGTTCACTATGGAACAGCTCTGAAGAGGGAAAAAATGCACATCTATTACCTACTACATCTGTGTTGCAAGAAGCTTCCTTTTCTCTTAAACAGTTGTTGCGCCCAGTGTGATCATCATCTGTCCTACTATGCCAGTGCAAAACCAAAAGCCTGAACTGTGAGTTGGTCAAAATGCTGCACCACTATGGCTGAAAAGCAACTTGGAGGGGAAGTTTTTGAAGTGAAAGAAAACTGAAGGGGGATGAGTTAAGCAAGAGTTAATCTCTCTTTCCCCACCAACACTATTCCTGCTGTGACTTGCAGTTTACCCAGGCTGCTTGGGTTTTAAAAAAAGAAAGTGTAGTGGAAAGAATCACAGAACTCCACGTTACATACAGCCTGAGCTCAAGTTCCCTCACACTTTGCATTCCTTGCCGCTTGTGCCAACACCTGTTCAACTGGGTCACAATGACGATCACAATAACCTAATACTGGGAAAGGGAACAATTTGTTCCTGGTTCCAGCTTCCAAAAACGCACAGCTACAAAATTAGGGCTTATCTACAGATGTGTGTCAGCATTGACAGAAAGAAAAACTAGTGGAAAGCACTTGGAGGCCCCCCCCCAATTTAGACTTCCAAAGGCCATTTCAAATGAAGCCTCAGCCTGCTTACAGTACTGTTAAGACTGCAGCCCTCTGTATACAGCTCAACAAGCACGTGGGCTGTGAAATACCATGACTCAGATACTATTGTACACTAGGAAACGGAGAGCAGGACAACTGTCCAAAATATCCTCTTCCCTCTGCCTGAGCGAGAGGGAAGTGCAACTACTATTGTGAGCAGATACCTGACAGTGCTAGGGTTGCCAGGTCCAAACAACAAGCTGGCAGGGGACTTACTGCAACACTCTTGGAAAGGGGAGGGAAGAAGCATACCGTCCTTATGTCACCCAAAAGTGACATAGGCACATCGGTGACACTGGACACATTGCTCTGGTTTTTGGGCAAAACTCTATGATTTAACACTAATTCTACCATAGAGTTTTACCCTAAAATCAGAGCATGCCCCCCGATGTCACCAATGTCACTTCCAGGTGACATAGCCATGTCATTTTTGGGGTGGTAACTCTCCCCCGCCAGCCAGCTGGCCAATACCGGGGGGGGGGGGAATGCCAGAAACCAGGGGATCCTCTGCCTGCTGGGGGGACCCAGCAACCCCACACAGTGCTCAGCTTAAAGATCTCCCATCATCTGTGCAAAACTAGAAAAGCCGCTAATAAAATCCTTGAAAAAGATGAGTGTAGAAATGCTCTGCTTACAGGATGGTCAGTCTAGAAAGCAAAACAAGATTAAGCATTCTAGCCTTAAGAACCAGCTATAATTGCTGGTTCCCAGGGGAAAGAGCAGGGGTGACAACTACTGCACAGACCACAGCTTGTTTTCAGAGAATGTTCTCTAAGGCCATGTGCCAAAATTTTATGCAACTAAAAGGTGGGTGTCAAGGCTCTAGGACACCGCTAATATTCCTAGCTTCTTCAAATGATACCAGATTCAAGTAAAATAGTACTAGACATATCCATTTTTGGAAGTGTTTCAGCCACAGAAAAACACACTAAGAGGAGGGGGGAGGGAACAGAAATGTATGCAGCACTTCCCTTCTTATCAAACTTAAACTTACTAAGAACATGAATAAATGTATAACTTAGCTCACAAAACTGTACTGCTCAGCATATTTAATGAAGTTTTAAAAGCATAACTGTCTGTTTTATTAAATTAAACAATATGAACTGACTGTGTAACAACAATACCAAGACAAAACATTTATTTTTAAAGTACTCTATCATTCCTATCACCCCCCCCAACACTTTCTAAGCAAGTTGTGTTTAATATTTCCCCAAAACAGAGGGGCGAACCCCTTCCCAGGCTTTCACACCTGCAGGTAGACTCCTAACCAGGTTCAGAGCTTTGCCAAAACATAATGCCAGCGCAGGCCCAGTTATATATCAGATATCCCTGCAGTTCACTGAAATTATTTTAATCTCAAGGTAAAGTTATCAAGAATTGCCTATAATATTCTTAATTTGAAGAACTAGTTGATTTAAGATAGAGGTAAGCAAAGCAGTAGTATCATTTAGGAAAGTAGGACTATGACCTTGCTCATTAGAATCTAGGCGGGTTAAATTACCCTTCTCAGCTACATTAGCATGGCTCTAATTAGTAACTAGTCTGAAAAAGGGAGAGGTTGCTAAGAACTATTTGAGTACAGACCACTCCTTTTAGTAAAGGCTTGGAATGACCAATGCCAAATATCTTAAGTGAAGTATTTGAAACTGTATTTGACTTTGAGATAAATTTAGGTATGCTGACAGATTTAAAATTAAGAATCAGCTGCACGAATAAGGACCAAGTTTTGGATGCAAGAACTGGGACATAATGCAAGCATGTAGATAAAATATACAGACATTAATCTTGGCATGAGGCAGAGCACTTTCACAAGAGACGAACATTAACTTAGTATCGGAGTAATGTTGCAAGCAACAGTATTATTCATTTCACATTTGATTCCCAGCACAATGCTTATATTCAGGAGGTGCGGCCTCAACTGGAGAATCAGGGATGTTTTCACTTTCTGTGACAGCACCAACACCTATGTAAACCTAGTTCCCTTCTGAGAATCTACGAATTACAATGTATTCATGTTCTGGAACAGGATTTTTGCTGTTGAGGCACCTTACCTCTGGAAGCTCCTTACATTTATTCACTTGACAAGTGTTTTGAGCTGAATGTAGGAGGAGAAGGTATTTGTGCCCTCCAAGATTTTTTGGTTATAATTACGACTTTGTTGACACTGCTGTCTTCATCCGCCTCTCATTCCTCTTTCCTTTCTTTTTTGCAGCTGCTTCTACTTAGATTCTACGGCTGATATGTATTGCTGATATTTTAAATTCTGGTTTATTTTTTATCAGCATGGATTTTATTGATGTCATTGTATTTTTATAAAAGATTTGCGTCACTTCAGGAATGTGTTATGTCCTGAGACTGCATATAGATGCTTTAAATAAAATTTACTTAACTCTACAGTTTAAAAAGGGCTATTTCCTATACAACAGCCATTTTCACATATTTCAGAATCCAAAGAAAACAGAATCCTTGTTATTCTTGTGAAACTTATTTCAGCCAGTCTTCTATGATTGAACTAAAAGCTGATGGTCATCTGAAACAAATGATTCTGAAGCAAGTATGAGATCACTAATAGCCAAGCAAGACAAGTCACATCTTTTGCCCTTTGTCATCAGTCAGGCAAGCAAGAACAGCCACTGTAATTTCCCACTAATCCCCAGACAGCTTTTACATGCATAAGCATTGCAACGAGTCATAACAGTATTCCCCACTCCACCCCGAAGACATAAAGGTTATATGCACATGCCTAAAAAGCACCTTGGCATAAACAGTTCTTGCTTGTTCAAGTATCATTCAGCTTTTCAAGATGTGAGATGCAGCTGGAGAAATTCAAGTTTGTATTTGGTACATAGCCACCTTAGCAACAGCTGTATTACTTCCTGTCACGACTCAGGTGAGGTGTCACCTGATGCTGCCACCACTCTGGAATTAAGATCCCTTGAGAAGGCCCACAGCACCCTCACAAGACCTTCAGACCTCCCTTTTGGCCAAATAATAGGCATAAGGACCAGGCACAGTAAACAACAAGGAAAAGGTTTATTTCGCTTGGAGAGGGCTTTTTTCACTTCACAGTTATGGCCATCCACTTTATGTGGTCGAGCTGCCATGGCAGCCTCTGCCTCCCCCACACAAGAATAGGTTACAAAACCAAACCTATGGGAACATTTTGTGTGTGGGTTCCTAATTACCACACAGTCAGTGAGTGTGCCCCATGTTTCAAAGTGTTCCCTTGAACTAGCATTGGTAGTTTCAGAGCTTAAGCCACCAACAAACAGCTTCCTCAACTGTTCTGGTTCCTTAGGATTCTGGCTCTGGGAAGATCTTCTTCTCTTCTTGTATTCGCATGACATTTTAGGGAAGTGTTTCGACTCAGCTGCTGCTTTCAACAGCCTGCCTGCCTCTCCTTCCATGCAGTGCTGACCATTACCTCAATTTTGTCCTTCCTGCCATCGAAGTACGTGTTCTGCCAGATCTTCCCCTACAAACATAGCCACAGGGGTGTGTTCATATACAGCAACCTTCCATGATCCATTCCAGCCTTCATATTCGATAGGTATCCTGGCCACCAGGAGAGCAATCCCTTTGGCATCCTGCAGGCACCGCACCCATCTTTCTTCACCCGGGATGAGATATTTAGGATCCACAAGAGATCGGTGGATGGTGGACAATAGGGAGCTGGTGTCTCACCAGGCTGCAACACTACACCCATCCACAGTGACTTCCATACAGTGGCGTCGAGGAATACATTCTGCGTTGAAATCAGGAGGAGTGGGGTGGGGGCCCAATGGAATCATGTGGTATGAGGGGGTACTTGCCTTAGGGCACTGCCTTTTAAGGTGTCCCAACTCGTTGCATGAAAAACACCTCGGTGCTTTCTTCTCCGCTGTTGGTGACTTCACCCCAGCACTCAAGGATACAGGCTGCTGCTCCTGGGATGGCTGTCCCTTTATTTCTGGCTGCTTTCTGGGTTGGGACTTAGGAAACTCCCTCTTATACCAGTCCCAGTTAGTGCAGTACCTCTGCCCTCCGTAGACTTAAAAAGTAAACAATAAGGGGACCAGCAATTCATACAACAAACATAGACAGATAAGAAATTGCTGCAAGGTTCACAAATTACAGTAAATAGACAATAATAAACTTGGTAACAGTGATGCTTCGTGATGTTTAATTCTTTGTTGTTTCAAAACACAGGACGTCACCCACAGAAGATGACATCAACAAGAACAAGAAGTACGAACATCTCGAGTGGTTGTTCGTTTCGATGGAACTCTTTATCAACCAAAATTCCTAACAAAAATAATAATAATAATAATAATTGATTATTTTTTATTTTTTAATGTTTTTATATGTTTTTTATTGTTTACTAGGGAGGAAGGCCCGTTGCGAAGGGCTATACAACGGGCGGCTAGCCCCCC
>NW_015160230.1:688482-693490 GCF_001447785.1 Gekko japonicus
ACTTGGCTTGACAGCAGCACATGTGAAAGGGATCTAGGTGTTCTGGTTGATCACAAGCTAAATATGAGCCTGCAGTGCAATGTGGCTGTGAAGAAAGCTAATGCAATCTTAGGATGCATTAACAGAAGCATTGTGTCCAGATCAAGGGAGGTGGTAGTTCCGCTCTATTCTGCTATGGTCAGGCCTCACCTGGAGTACTGTGTCCAGTTTTGGGCACCACATTTTAGGAAGGATGTTGACAAGCTCGAGCGTGTCCAGAAGAGGGCAACCAGGATGGTGAGAGGGTTGGAATCCAAGTCTTATGAGGAAAGGCTGAAAGAGTTGGGTATGTTTAGCCTGGGAAAGAGAAGGCTTAGAGTTAGAGGGGACATGATAGTAGTCTTCAAGTATTTGAAGGGCTGTCATGTACAAGATGGAGCAGATCTATTCTCTCTTGTTCTGGATTGCAAGACTAGATCTAATGGGTGGAAATTACAAGGGAGTTTCCAGCTAAATATCAGGAGAAACTTCCTAACTGTAAGAGTGGTTGAGCAGTGGAACAGTCTGCCACGGGAGGTGGTGGATGCTCCTTCGCTGGACATTTTCAAGCGGAGGCTGGACTACCATCTTTCAGGTATGTTGTAGGTATGTAGGGCTATCCTTCATCTATGCTCCTGCAGAGTGCAGGGGGCTAGACTAGATGACCTGCAAGGTCCCTTCCAACTCTAACATTCTATGATTCTACTCTGCCTCACCAAGGTCCAAAATTAGTCCGTCCCACCGCTACAGCCACCATGTCATGGCTCAGGTGGGGTATCATCTGACACTACCACCACTCTGAATTAGGATCCCTTGAGAAGGCCCAGAGCACCCTCCCAAGACCTTCAGACCTCCCTTTTGGCCGAATAATAGGCATGAGGACCAGGCAGAGTAAACAACAAGGAAAAGGTTTATTTTATAGGAGGTCAAACGAACAAGGTGCAGGAATAACAACAGTAAGTGGGTGAAAAGAAAAGTAATCAAATGCCCTAATGCGTCTGAATATACTGTCCCTAGCTCACTATCTCAAGTGGCCTTAGACTACTCACCCGTCCCTCAGGATGACAGTTTCTTCCCCACAGCAGCCCCTTTCTTCTGGCCCTGTTTCCTGGGAAGAAGAACAGCTTTTCCTCTTGCACCAGTTCTTTTATTCCCCAGTCCTCTTCTTCCCTATTCGTCAAAATCGGTGCCAAAACTTCCCAAGGCCTTCTGGGGTTTGTAGGCCCAGCCTCCCCTACTGCTAGCCAGGCTCCCTGGGCCTAGTAGGCCTCTGGTGGCACAGCCCAGATCATGACAATTCCATACAAGCACTCACTTTGGCTATGCTGAAATCTCCGTTCTCTAAAAAAAAAAAAAAAACATTTCTAGCCCACTGCAAAGACAGACCCATGGCCAATGCTTGGAGCAATCAGAAGTCAAAATCAGGATAAATTTTCACTTTGTATTTTACACTTTGCTACAGAAACCAGTTCGAAAGCAAGAAATTGCAAGTAGATAAATAGGCACCACTTCGGTGGGAAGGTAACAGAGTTCCGTGCGCCTTGGTGTTTAGTCATGCCGGCCACATGACCACGGAAACGTCTTCGGACAGCGCTGGCTCTTCGGCTTTGAAACGGAGATGAGCACCACAACCCTAGAGTCGGATTCAACTGGCTTTCGAGCAAGGGAACCTTTACCTTTACCTTACAGAAGCCAAAGTACAGAATATCATGCCCCTTGTTGAGTACAGGCCCTTTTGACATATTTGGAACTACTTTTCTAGTTGCTTTTTAAAAAATCACATCACCCATCATGTTGGTTGCTGAAAGGACAGAGAACAAAGGACAGCCAAGTGAGCAAGCAATGACAGCTTAATTTCTCCCTCACACTACACACTTAGCCAGGATTAATAGTAACAGCCCCAGCTGCAGTTGCTCACTTCTTCCATACAAAGCCCAAGAGTTAATAAAGTGATAATAATGAAGTTAGGCTATTACAACTGAAGCACTCCAATATGGACAAGCTCAAAGAAATACTGGTACCCAAGTGAAGAGTGTAGGTGTTTAGTTACAGAAATATTGTATCTATATTGCTGCAACCAACACAGTAACATTATGAATTTATCAAGAGGCACCACAAGCCTAAACATGGCAGTAATGACTTACTGGAAAGGTAGCTAGAGAATTCAGGTCTAAGAGACATTCAGAGATCTATCTTACTTACTTAGATTCTTTATACACACAGAAGTGATCATTCACTTAACATTCAGGGTGGGGGACAGAGATGGCAGCTTATCACATTCTCTTATGAATAACAACATTCACAGAACAAAATCATCAGCAGCTCAGCTTCACAACATTCACAGAGACTGGAATAAGTGGCAAAAACTTAGGGCCCTTCCAAACACTCTGGTTTCACACATGCACAGTATGAATGTTAGATCGGGCTAACAAAGGACTCGTAGAGTGATTTCAGCAGTGATTCAGCTTTATTCGAACAAGCACTCAAACGCATTAGAAACCAGAACAGAAAACATTGGAGCTGGGCTCCTTTTTAAAACAACCGGGCTAATATAGCCACTCCCACTATGTACAATAACAACCAATCAGATTGCAAGGATAAAGACAAATCAGAGGTCTTCCCGCTCAGGGAACAGCTTATCCGTGATTGGTCGCTGTTTAGAAGCGACCAATAGCTTTTCAGTACAACGGAGCCTTGGCTGGCTCGAAGCTTAACATGGGAGTTGGATTAGGTGATTCATGTTATATTTGCCAATACATAACAATTCCTCCCCCCTAAGTTAAGACAACATTTTACATTGAAAAGGACATACTGCCAGTTAACCGTCATTATAAGTCCTACTACAGTCATAGTCACTGAGATACGATGGAGCCTTGTGTGCACGCTGAGACCTCCGCAATGGAACAGAACTCGATAGTTCGCTTGGCGGGGTTTCTGATTGTGGTTCGGCAAACCCTGAGTCAGGCGCTTTTACGGCCGGGTTTGCTGTGTCCGTGCCAGGGACTTGTTCTGCAGTTGGGACCGTATCTGGTGACTCTGTATTATCCCCCAAGCCGGGAGACTGACGACCTAATTCCCAGTCTCCGGCTGGAGAGTCAGCGCTGTCCTTAACCCAGCGCCGTTTTAACTGGTCTATATGACGCCGCCATCTCCTGCCATCGGCCAATTGGACCAAGTACATTCTCGTACCTATACAGTCACAGACCACCCCGGGGGTCCAGGAATGACCGGCAGCGTAGTTGCGGGCGAACACGGTATCCCCGACCTGAAATGTGCGCATGTTCGTATGCATGTCTGTACGCTCCTCTAGTTGATCATTAAGATCAGGGTGCAACCGGTTTAGCCGGGTAGTTAGCCTCCTGCCCATGAGTAGCTCGGCCGGGCTACGGCCTGTTGCGCTACAGGGGGTGGTGTGTTGGCGCAGAAGGAAAGACCCCAGCCGAACACTCCAATCCCCTTCTGTGAGTCGTCCCAAAGCTTCCTTGGCCGTGCGAACCATACGCTCCGCTTGGCCATTTGACGCGGGGTGAAAGGGGGCAGTGGTGACTTGCCTAATGCCGTTGTCTGATAGAAACCCTTTAAGTTCATCGGACACAAATTGAGGGCCATTGTCACTGACCAGAGTGTCTGGCAGTCCATGGGTCGCGAACAGTTTGCGTAAGGCATGTATAACCGCCCGTGATGTGGTCGTATGCATGTGCACCACCTCAAGCCATTTAGACCAGGCATCAACAACGATTAAAAACATTTGCCCTTGTACTGGGCCAGCGAAATCCATGTGAAGTCTTGACCATGGCTTGCCCGTGGGTTCCCATTTTTGTGGGGGTGCTGGTGAAGGGTCTGGCCTGCTTAGCTGGCACTGGGTGCAAACTTGTACCCATTCTTCAATTGCCTTGTCGAGTCCCGGCCACCAGACATACCCTCTTGCTAGGGCCTTCATGTGTACGATTCCTGGGTGTCCTTCATGTAATGAATGCAATACCCTGTTTCTGAGTGTGCCCGGAATTACAACTCTGTTCCCCCAAAGTATGCAACCTTTTGCAATGGACAGTTCTGCCTGGCGGGCTTTGTACGGATGGAACTCTGGTTCCAGGCTGCCCGCTGGCCACCCCCTCCACACCCAGTTGAGAACACGGGACAAAACAGCATCTTTCGAGGTGTGCACAGCCACATCTTTAGAGGAAACTGGTGGCTGAGGGAGTTCGTCTATGGCCAAGACTTCACATGCCGGGGCTGGATCGGTTCCTTGGTTAGGTAAGGGACAGCGGCTGAGTGCGTCAGCATGCCCTATGGCCTTACCCGGCCGGTGCTCCAGATCAAAATCGTATGCCTGCAAAAACAATGCCCATCTAAGCATTCTAGGGGACATGATGTTAGGCAGCTGCTTATCGGGCGAAAAAATCCCCAGTAGCGGCTTGTGGTCGGTGACCAACACAAATTTCCTGCCAAAAATGAAATCATGGAACTTTTTGACAGCCGCTACTAATGCCAGACCTTCCTTGTCTATCTGGGCATAGTTCCTTTCTGCCTCAGACAGAGATCGTGAATAGAAAGCGATAGGCGCTTCGCTTCCATTCGGCATCAGGTGGCTCAAAACGGCGCCTATTCCAAAAGGCGAAGCGTCTGCAGCCAAAATTAGGAGTTTTTGCTCATCATAATGAGTCAAAACGGCGTTGGATGTTAACAGTGCCTTAACTCCTGTGAAAGCCCTTTCCTCGGCTTGTCCCCATGTCCATTTTGCATCCTTATGTAAAAGTGCGTGCAAGGGTGCTGCCACTGATGCCTTGTGCGGCAAAAACGCGTGATAAAAATTTAGCAAACCAAGGAACGCTTGTAGCTCTTTCTTGTTTTTAGGCTTAGGTGCACTCTTTATGGCCTCAACTTTTTCATTTGTGGGGTGAACCCCTTCCGCGTCTATGCGGAACCCCAGGAACTCCACACTATCAACGCCCAAAGTACATTTGGAGCGTTTTACCTTTAGACCAGCGTT
>NW_015160230.1:694236-707980 GCF_001447785.1 Gekko japonicus
CCAGTCCTCAGCAGAAACGATGGTGACTGATGATCCTGAGTCGATCTCGAAGGAGCAGGGTCGGCCGTCGAGGAGGACCGTCACCGAAATCTTGCCTGGACTGCTGGTTCGGTTGATGACCGATGAGCTGGTCAGCGTGGCCGTCGTCTGGCTGTGTGCCTCGCCGGTTGGGGATCGATGTCTATCTCGGTTGATGGTTGATGGGTTCTTCTTGCTGGCCCTGCAGACCTTTGCAATGTGCCCACGCCGTCCACACGCTTGGCACTCTAGATCCCGCGCCCAGCAGGACTCTCGTGGATGTTTCCCGCCACAACCGGAGCACGGCTTACTTGCAGGAGTCTTCGATTGGGTCTGCTTGCCTCGGACCGCGTTGATGTCTTCATGCGCATCAACGCCCTCTTCCTCTTGGTGCTGGAAGTGTATGTGTGACTCTGCTGACGTAACACGCTGCCGCACCTCTTTGGTGGATTTGTCTGCCGTCTCGGCTGCGACAGCCTCTTCATAAGCCATAGCCCAGGTTAGAGTGGTTTTTGCGAAGAGCCGTTGCTGCAACCTCTCATCCCGAAGGCCGCACACTAACCGGTCACGTAGGGCGATCTCAACATCCGTGAAGTTGCACGGCCTTGCTGCCTTCCGAAGGGCTGCCACGAACTCCGCGATGGTCTCATTTGCCGCTTGACTTCTCTTGTAGAACGCATGCCTGCAGGCGATTTCTGAAGGCTGAGGTGAGAAGTGGGCTTTCAGCTTCTTTGTGATGTCCGCAAACGTGACGGTCTTGATATCGGTTGGGGCCACCAACGACCTTGCGATGTCAAAGGTGTCCTTCCCGCATGAACTCAGTAGGCAGGCCCGCTTCTTGGCCTCGTCCGTAATGTCATGGGTCTCTAAGTGGAACTCGAACCTAGATAGGTAAGAGTCCCAATCCTCAGACGATGGTTCGAACGACTCGAACTTCTGGCTTCCAGCCATCAGGGGAGACTTGGGCACCGGAGCTGGTGGCGCCTCCGCCGGATCGGCTGCTGTGCTCTGCTCGCTTTCTTCCGAGTCCGAAGAGTGGGTGTTTGCAGGGCTGCCTACCTGCTCCAACATCCCATCCTCGTCGCCAATTGTTAGATCGGGCTAACAAAGGACTCGTAGAGTGATTTCAGCAGTGATTCAGCTTTATTCGAACAAGCACTCAAACGCATTAGAAACCAGAACAGAAAACATTGGAGCTGGGCTCCTTTTTAAAACAACCGGGCTAATATAGCCACTCCCACTATGTACAATAACAACCAATCAGATTGCAAGGATAAAGACAAATCAGAGGTCTTCCCGCTCAGGGAACAGCTTATCCGTGATTGGTCGCTGTTTAGAAGCGACCAATAGCTTTTCAGTACAACGGAGCCTTGGCTGGCTCGAAGCTTAACATGGGAGTTGGATTAGGTGATTCATGTTATATTTGCCAATACATAACAATGAAAGTTCTCACTGAACTACCAGGTGACACTGACCTATCAAGAACATTTCTTGTGGTGGTATCACTATTAATCAGCACTGAAACCAGCACCTCAAATGGCTGGTAACCTTTGTTTCTTGCCTTAAACAACCACAACTATGCAGGATTTCCAGGGACAGCGGTTGTTGTAGTAGTGTCACAAGTTCTTACCGATGTAGTATCATTTCAAGGTATGTCCCCATTTTTCCACCTACCCAGACAATTTTGAATGTTCTGCTGAACTGCTTTTTCCCTTGTTTAGTGCTTTCTCTCCCTGGAGACCACATTCATGCACCTTAAACTCACAGTTCAGCTAGCTCTCAAGTGCAAGACTAGCTCTATATCTTTCCATTACATAGGGCGAAATAAACATGTTTCTGGAAATTATGGCTAGTACTAGTAAACTTCTAGGAGAAGTTAGCACTACCCTTTGGGAAAGGCCTAAGGAATTAGAACAGATCTACTGCGCTGCACCCATCTGCAAGGTTACCTAGACCAAAGTAATTTTCCAACAGGAAGTTACTTCAAAACTCTACTTGAAATTTGAAGTCCATTTTTTCCTCCTTTCAGTAGATCTAACACTTGATTTTTACAAAACTCTCAGATATCTGAAAGTTATCATGTTACTCACTCACCAAGTGTAACTTTGCTCTGCAATGTGTACTTCTTCATAGAGAAGATCTGTAAAAGGTCCAAAAATATACCCTAACAGTTTCCTACCCCTTTCCTGTGTTAAAAATATGATGCATCTACTTTAGAACAAGGTAAACAGCTTAGAGTGTGCCATGGCGCCTGCGGGCACCAGGTTGAGAACTGCTGCTGTAAACATTCAGGAGATACACAAAATACAAGCTACTTTAACAAACTTTACCTAGAACAAGCGTACTCTTTTCTAAAGAAGTTTCATATATAAATATATCACAAATAATCACTTTCCCATAGCTTTGTAAAATACTTTCAATAAATCAGCCATGGAAACAGTACTTGCGATATGTTTTCTAAAAATATTTTAGAAAGGGGTATAAAAATGAATAAACATGCCATACAATAAATTTTAATTATTGTTTTGTTTATATCTATAGATTCCACACCCAACGGACAAAACAGCCAGGTGGCTTAACCATTCTTGCCACACGACAAAACACTTGCATTTTTTTATGAGTGTTTGCTTCCTGAAATTTCTTTCAGCTTTTGCCAGTCATGGTCGCTGATCTGTAGAACTGTATACACTTCAATGAAATGAGACGGTGTTTTTTTCTTTTCTAAATCACGTTTAACAAAGTAAGTGGGATGGTTCTCTTTTACTGGAAGTTTAACATTTGAGAAGACCAGCAACTCACTGTTCAGAGTGCTGCTTGTTCTGCTCCTAACACTGTGTCTCGTTCCCTCCAGAAAAATTTCACAAGACCTGTACACCCATATAGGTACATATCACAGAATTTGGGAAATAAGTTTCTATAAATATCCTCAAGCCTGATTAGGGTTGCCATATTCAAATTCTCCAAATCCCCAATTTGACTTTGTCATAAAACTGAAGGCAGCAGTGTTTTTATTTTATACAGCACTTCCCACCAGAATTGTATTCTGAATATTTCCCAGAATTATAGTTGAACTGCTGCTTCGGAGGAGAAAACTGCCGCAGTCCCTCCCCAGGCTCCATCCCCAAATCTCCAGGAATTTCCCAACCCAGAACGAGCAACCCTAAGGCAATTCTAAGAGAAAGTTATGAAACAATTTGTTCCTCCGAGGGCATTAGGATATTTATAGGAACAAGCAAACTTTCAAAAAGAGCCAGTTTGGTGTACCGGTTAAGTGTGCGGACTCTAATCTGGGAGAGCCGGGTTTGATTCCCCACTCCTCCACTTGCACCTGGCTGGATCACCTTGGGCAAGCCATAGTTCTGGCACAGCTGTTCTTGAAAAAGAGCAGTTTCCGTCAGAGCTCTCTCAGCCCCACCTACCTCACAGGGTGTCTGCTGTGGGGAGGGGAAGGGAAAGGAGTTTGTAAGCTGCTCTGAGACTCCCTTGGGTAGTGAAGGGCGGGGTATAAATCCAATCTCTTCTTCGTCTTCATAACATAAAACAAAGTATACCCCACTGGACTTTATGCAAAATACACACACACATACAATGTATGACAATCAATATCTCTAATTTTCAACATGCCCCCATCTGTGGATACTTAAATCCAGAGACCAGATCCATGGATAGACAAGACAGATCTTTCTACAAACCTAAGAAAAGCTCCAGGTTTGCAGGAAAAAATCTACATCCTAAAAGCAAAATTAATTGGGGATTTAAAACCATTCAAAATGACAGAAGCAGCATACGTAGCTTTAAGAAATGAATGCCCTCAGAGGCTGTTGCTAGGCAATCACAACAGTATTGCTAACCTTCAAGCCTTGGTTTCTGTCAGTAAAAGGCATGGAGCAGCATACAGGGCCCTTTCCTGTTCTGGCCTTTGAGGAAGAACTCAATGGGGCTAGGTCCAGCAGCAACCACCAGGTGACATGCTACAATGCAACTTGCATAATTCCCCAGGCTGGCTGCTTGCTACTGTCCATCAGCAGCCATCCACAAAAGCCAGTGTGGTGTAACGGTTAAGGTTTCAGATTAGGATCTGGGAGACCCAAGTTTGAATACCAACTCTGCTGTGGGAGCTCACTAGGCGACCTTGGGCCAGTTGTACGGTATATTCTCAACCCTAACCTACCTCAGAAAGTTACTGTGACAAAAAAACAGAGGAGAGGAGCATGATGTAAGCTGCTCTGGGTCCCATCGGGGGAGAAAGGGTGGGCTTATATAAATAATATAGCTGAAGATGTGGGGGGACGACGACAAAGGGAGGCTGGATGGTGAGTGGGAAGGAGAGAAACAACATGGAAAGTTGAGGATATGGGGGTTGCCATATGAGAAAATGGAAATAGTGTGGGGATACAGGCAAAGGGAGGTTCCCCAATGTTCAACTGTACCCAACCTGGCCAACACCATGCACCTCAGCCCAACCTAGGGCTGGCACCTTACAACTGTACCACACTTTTCCTGGGGAGAGGCTGCTGGGGAAGGGGAAGGAAAGAAAGCTGAGGACAGGGGGCAGATAAAAGTAGGTTGGCTGGTAGGTGGGAAGGAGAGAAGGAAACAAAAAGGCAAGAGGCTATGGGGGCTTTCAAGAAACGGAAAGAGGAAACAGAAGGGGAGAAACAAATGAGATGCCCCCTGCAAGTCTCTGTGGGTCCCCCACTTGTATAACCAAATTCTTTTGAAACAATGATCCACGTATGCCATGTTACAAGACAATATGCCTTTAGGCAAAACTGTAAATTTCCACATAGTGAATTGTGAGTAGATCTACACTGCTTATATTGTAATACTAACATGGAGTCGGGATAGTGCCTTGTCCTTACCAATTCTTCCCTACAACTCCAGTTTTACCTCAGTTTCCCTCCCAAAAGGTATTCAGATATTCAAATGCTGAATAAAAGCCATGGTAGTACCGTAGTAGCTTTACCAAGAAACTTGCACAAACCCAGAAAACCAGTCTGTTCAACTTACTGAGCCAGAATCCATGGACACTGCCCATCTTACTAAAGGTGAAACCATCACAGACTATGTCTACATTAAAACTCAGGTTAGGCTGGATACATAGTTCCAGAAGGAGAAGTCACAGTAGTTTAGCATATTAAACATTTAAGAATTTCCATCTATAACACTGGCATCCCATCTTCTTTCAAGGAGCTCAGGGTGACTCTCCTTTTAAAAGTTACCAGAACATATAGCTACAATGAAAAATGTATGACTGTCGCATGATGTGTGTGCATCTGTTGTTTGCCATTTCCTACAATGAAGTGTTTTCTGTGTAAATATTTGTCAGAATGAGATGAGGCAGTGGCTTTAATACATATATGCAAGTCCAAGAACTACATGGCTTTCTAATTTAGACTGCCTTTCTAGTCTACAAAAATTCAAGGTGGCTCACAAGTAAAAGCAAAATCGTGAAAACCCTCACTACCTCACAACTCCCTACAGTATGAGTTTCTGTGGAAAATACCCAACCAACAATCTAGAACAGGGGTTCCCAGCTTTGCTGAGCCCATAAGACTCTGATAACAGGTAGTGGGCAATGTTATAGATTCACAATGTTCCCTTGGAGCCCCTGCATTAGTGCATAAGTCTCTGTCCATGTCCCAGCCCTTCGGGACCCCAGAGATTCCTTCAGTAGTTGCCTTGCCCCCACCTGTGGGAATTTTGGGATTTATCAGATACTTCAATGCGCTAGTCAATACTTTACTCCTCAAACACAACGGTTCTATGTGCATGTAAGAGAATAGGGGCTGTCTCTACAGTTTTATCTCATTATTTATTTACTGATTGATTTGATTTGATTTATAGCCCACCCTCCCCGTCGGAGCAGGCTTAGGGTGGCTTACATAAAAATTTTAAAACAGATAAAACAGAACAAATATAGATATAAAACCCAAGATAAAGTGATAGTGAGCTGTCTGTATAACAATGGCATGGCATTCATAGCAAACCATTACAATAACGGATACAGTTGAATGAGCTTAAAGCAGCTGGTTCATGAGAAAGATAACCCAGAAAGTCTCAAAACCAGTACATAAATTGGTACAGATTTATTTTTACACACAGATACAGTTTCTGAGCTACAGAAAACAGTTTCTTGCTGACTAAACACTGCCTTGGGAAACAGATGAGCCTTACCCCCCAGCAGGTGTCTTAGCAAAAGCTGACAAAACTTGTTTCTTTAAGACACAAATTTAAACTTAAGAACATAAGAGAAGCCCATCCAGTCCAGCACTCTGTCACACAGTGGCCAAAAATACCAGGTGCCATCAGGAGGTCCAGCAGTGGGGCCAGGACACTAGGGGTTTATAGGGGTTCTCAGGGCAAGGAGTTCCTGAAAAAGAGCAGCCCTTCAAAACTACTACAGAAGGAGCTGTTTACCAATAAACTTTTTTCCTTAGGATCTTAGGCTGTTTTGCTCATGGCCTGAAAATGGTGGTGTGCAAAACATAGCTTTGGTGCAGGCAGGAATGACTATGTGCCCGACGGGTAGGGTTGCCAGGTCTGGGTTGGGAAATACTTGGAGACTTTGGGGGTGGAGCCAGGAGAGGGTGGGGTTTGGGGAGGGGAGGGGCCTCAGTAGGGTTCAATGCCATATAGAGTCCACCCACCAAAGCAGCCATTTTCTCCAGGGGAGCTGATCTCGTCAGCTGGAGATCAACTGTAAAAGTGGGAGATCCCCAGGCCCCACCTGGAGGCTGGCAACCCTACCGACGGGGGAATTCTCAATTGCTCCCCTATTGGGTTGACATCTCAAGATCACAGATGGCCAAGTTATGAGAATGGTATGCTCTTTCCCAAGCCCCCTCTTCCACATGATATGCTGACACACTATACTCATCTCCACATAATGGAGTTTTGTGCTTTACTACAAGTTCAACACAGGACAGGCCTGTTTCACAGCACAACACAGGTATCCCATCCATAAGAGGCACTGCCCATAAAATGGCTGCCAATCCAGGATGCAGGTGCAGCCAGTCACAAAATAACCACCTTGGGGGCTGGTACACTCACAAAATGCTGACAGGTTCCAAGGCAAGCATTCATAGGGCATGGACAGGTTCATGAAGTGGAAGCTATCATATAAGCAGAAGAATGTCCATGTAAATATTTTCTTTAACATGAGAAAATGGAAAGCCCAAAGTCACTGCATACACAATGCTTTGGATCACACACGTGGGTATCCCTTAATCAGCCTTATGTAAACAAAAATGCATTTTCCAGGAACAATAGTACAAGTCCTGTCTTTAAAATTACTTAACAGTAAAAATGCCAGACACTGGTTTTAGAATCAGCAGTCTTGAGACCAAGCAGGGTTACAACCTTTGTGTAACTGAGGGAAGTACCAGCATTACAAATGCTGGGGAAACCACATATTACATCAAGTATGTTCTGCATCAAGTAAGCTCAGGGCGGCTTACACAAGCAATATAAAAGAATGCAATGCAATAATACAATATACAATATAAAATTCATTAAAACACAAATTTAAAACCATAAATATAACAACATATTAAAGTGCTAGTATTTAATTTCTCAGTGTACAGTCAGCTCCTTAATCTTCTTCAGATGTCCAGGGCAATCAGGTCAGGCTGCAATTGGGAGACCCAGGGGGTCGGGGTCGCTCTGTCGGGTGTCCGTGGTGGTGGTGGCTCCAAAGGCCTGGCAGAAGAGTTCCATTTTACAGGCCCTGCGGAACTGTAGCAGGTCCTGCAGGGCCCTGATCTCCTCCGGGAGCTCATTCCACCAGAGTAGAGCTGCCACTGAGAAAGCCCTAGCCCCAGTTGCCACTAGCCTGGCCTCCTTGAAATTTTGGGTCCCCGATCGCAGCACTCTCTGGGGGGCATGTCTTGATCAAAAGCGTGATGAATGGAAACCATTTCTCAGTGAAATTTGTTTACCTTGGGTATATGTCTGATTGAAGTAGTCTGTTTGTAGTCTTTTCCATTATTAAATGATCCCAGATCTTTGAGAACCATTCTGATAGGGAGGGTAGTGATTGTAGCTTCCAGTGCCTTGCTAATATCGTCTGAGCCACTATCAACAAGCTATGTATCAGCTCCCGATGAATCCTTGGTAATGACAGATCATCTTTGTTATGCAAAAGAAGTGTTTCAGGGGTTAATGTTATGGAATGGCCAGTTATTTGTGTGATGTGCTGAATGATTTTGGTCCAGAATTCATTTATTCGAGGGCACTTCCACCAGCAGTGGGCAAAGGTTCCGATTTCTCCACAGCCCATCCAGCAAAGCGCCAAGTTAGAGGATATGATGTGAGCTAATTTTGGGGGGGTGATGTACCACCTAGATAAAATCTTGTAGGATTGGAGCCTAACGTGAGCTGATGACGGGGAGGAGAGAGAGGTGCGCCATATAGCTGACCATTGATCTTCAGTGAGAATCTTGTTACACTTGCATGACCAGGCTTTTTGGTATGTTAATATTTTTGAGGAGCCTTTTTGGAGTAGTATGAGGTATATCTTCTTGATGACACCTTTTGACTCTGACAGATCTCCTTTTAGCAAATCTTCAAATTTAGTTGGCTGTGAATTTAATGCAGCTGAAAGATGCAATGGGGTAAACATGTGCTTTATTTTCAGGTAAAAATACAATGGGATGTTATTTTTCAGTTTTTGTTCAAGGTGTATTTTTGGTGCATGATCATTGTTCAATGTGATGTCCATTATACGTGAGACATTGGCTTTTCTCCACTGTTAAGAAGACATCTAGGAGCACTCCCAAACTCCTAACCTCCAGCGCTGGCACCAATGGCGCCCCATCGAAGGTCGGGAGTGGGATCCCTACCCCCGGACCACTCCGGCTCAGGCACAGGACCTCCATCTTCGTCGGATTCAATTTCAGCTGGCTCAGTCTAAGCCAACCAGCCACAGTATGGAAGCAATACTCCTGTGTGTGCATTTGATCATTTCAATACATCCATCTGGGAAGCCTGTTTAATCAGGTTTCAAAGTGTGTGGACATGATCTTTAAACTACACACACAGATGCTTAGACATGTATTATGCATGTACACTTGAAACTTTTGTGGTAGGAAATTCTGGTGTTTCTCATACCAATCGTAACATGTAGCAGCATCCTGAGCAGTTTTCAGGAGAATGTTAACGTGAGTGGGAATTCTTAACCGAATCTGGTAGCCTCTACTGGAGAAAACAAAGTTGCACTTACCTGTAACTATTGTTCATCGAGTATCTTCTGTGCAGGCACACATGGGGACTGCACATGAGCTGGCATGCCATTGGAGAAGTTCTTTCAGCTAAGAGCCTCCAGCCTGCATGCCAGAGCCAGAAAACTTATTCCTGCCCAGGGACCACATGCTCCCGTGCAGCAGTGCCCCCACCCTCAGGACCTCTAACACCGCCAAAGCCGGAGCATGCAGCAGGGCAGGAGGGAGGGTATGTGTACCTGCACAGAATATACTCGATGAACAATAGCTACAGGTAAGTGCAACTTTGTTTTCTTCATAGATCTTCTGTGCAGTCCCACATGGGGATTCTAGCAAGCTACTCACCAGGCAGTAGGGCATGCTCTCCTCACTTGAACAGAGTGAAGTTCTGCTTTCCCACTTGAGCTTCTTGCTTCACCTGCAGATCCAGAGTGTAGTGGCATACGAACATGTCTGCTGATGACACTTGGCAGATCTCCATCGATGCCACTCCACAGCTCTAGCAGAACGGGTGTGGATGTTTAGTGGTCACAGCAACCTGGCCAAACCATAGCATTCCCTAATGGCTGAGACAATCCACTCAGATAAAAGCTGAGCTGAAGCCCTATTTCCCTTATTAGGACCAGTGAAACATAAAACAGTGCTCTATCCCTACGGAACTCCAGGGTTCTTTTAAGGTAGAATAATAAGGTCCGTCTAACATCTAGGCTGGGAGTGCAATAATCACTCATTTTCAGATCTTGGTGCAGGAAAAAAGACAGGCAAAACAATATCTTGGAATAAGTGGAACCCGGAAATTACCTTAGGGAGAAACCTCGGACTGGGCAGAAGGATTACCCTTTCAGGAGAAATCTTCCCTTCCAACTCTAACATGCTATGATTCTATGAAAAGGACTGAGGATGATTTAGCACATATATATCCCAGGAACACCTTGCTGCCAGTAGTATGCACCCCACCATGCAGAGAAGCACTTATGTGAAAAAGTATACTATGGCTGATTTTACCAACACATCACAGACAAGCAAGCAAAAGATTTTCATAGGAATTAGCTCCCTTACCCCAACAGGCCTTTACTAAGATCTTAGTGTGCCTCTGCCCAAGCCAACTGATTTGCATCTTCCCACACTCACCCACCACTTTATGCCACCAGAATGTGAGGAATCTCAAATATAGCTTTCATAACAGTGACATTATGAGGAACAGGGAATTGTGATTATATTTCAAGAACCATACCACACATCAAAATAAAATTAGCTGCTTGAAACGTGGGAGTTGGCAGGGCCTCTAGCTTCTTGATGTATGTAGCTGAAGAGTAATTTTAGATGAAAGCAGTAAAACTGGTGGTAAGATTATTTGTGGAAACATGCTGTACAGGATTGCAGAGTACTTTATACACGTCGCAAGCAAATTTCTCTAGTTCGTTTTCAAAAAGCATATACAGAGCATTAAAGTAAGAGCTACTGAAATGAGCAAAACTGGCAACAAGTCCTCAAAACTGACACATGAGGAAGCGCCATGCTCTGGGATAACCCATAATGCAGAAATGTGAAGGCCCAGAAAGAAGAAAACAACAGAAAAATTCAGGGTGGGAAATCTGCAACTAGGGACTCCTCCCCCCCCATTTTTCCCCAGCAAGACTAAAAAATAAAAATGTGAAATTTGGAGGGAAATGAAAAAATCATTTGAACTATTTTCTCTTTCAAAATGAGTGAAATACTTAAGACAAATTTTTTTCTAACTCAACAGAAAAATTAGGAAATTTTGGAGATCACCGGAAAAAACTTACAAAATAGTCTCTCTTCAATTGAGCAAAATATTTTTAAAGGCATGATTTGCTCTCAAAATGTAATATGAAAAAAATTATATAATACAATCTACAGCATTAATGCCTATGTATACTGCAGATATGTGCAATTTCAATAACATATTTATTCTTCAAATGTGGACTATTTTGGCAACAATTAATATGGTACATTGTAACGTGTTTAAGCGTTTTAGCGTCATAAAGTTATAACTTGATAACCAAATATACTCTTTTTTATAATTTTATTTTCAGTTTCAATCAAAAATATGTTTGTGTAATTAAACATTTGTTTAAATAAAGCATATCTCTGTTTCTGATACATGATATATCTTTACATATTTTTGAGTCTAATCTATCTTCTTTATCTTCAGCCAATCATAAATTGTTTTCCATCTTTTCCAAAATATCTCCTCTGATTTGTGTGGGAAGCTGGGGAGAGTTTGGCTGTCTGGCTAGTGTACCGTCCGCCCAACGCAGCAATGGACAGCCTGCCATCCCTGGTGGAGGCCGTGTCGGGCTGGGCGCTGGAATACCCCAGGCTGTTGGTTCTGGGGGACTTCAATGTCCATGCCGACGATGCGACCTCCTCCTGATCGGTGGACCTAGCTTTGTCCATGGCGGCGCTGGGACTCTCCCAATATGTAACAGCCCCCACTCATCAGGCCAGTCACACGCTTGATTTTATCTTCGCGGCTGGGATTACAGTGGACCGGATTACTGCTACGGCAGTTCCACGGTCAGACCACTATGCCCTGAGGGCCCGAGTGAATGTGTCACCCCAACATTGTTTGGACGGTGAGCCGATTTTAGCTCGCCCGCGGAGCCAGATGGACCCAGTGCGGCTTCAGATGGCTCTCCAGGATCCATTGCCCCCTGGTGACTCGTTAGATGAGCTAGTGGAGGACTGGAACAACTGACTCTCGGCAGCCATCGACGAGATCGCTCCCAGACATCCTCTGCGCCTTCGATCTAGGCTGGCAGCTTGGTATACCCAGGGGCTGAGGCTGATGAAGTAAGGGCTCAGACGACTGGAGAGACAGTGGCAGCGGGTTCGTGACAAAGCGACAAGAGCATCCTATTGAATGTTTATGAAATCATATGAGATGGCAACCAAGGCCGTGAAGAGGAGTTCTACGCAGCCGAGATTGCATCTGCAAACTCGCACCCAGCACAATTGTATAGAACGATTAGGTCTTTAACCACCCTGCCACAGAGCAGACAAAATGCTAAGGAATTGGATATAGGCTGTGAGGCTTTTGTGAGTTATTTTGCAGATAAAGTCTTGTCGCTCCGCTGCAACCTCCTGGCCACATTTGAGACAGTATGTGAACTCGAGGCTTCAAGCACGTCTTCTGGTTCCATTCTGGATTGTTTTGGCCCTCTCAGCCTAGAGGAAGTTGACAGATTGGTCTCAACTGTGCGCCCAACCACTTGCAGCCTTGATCCGTGCCCCTCTTGGCTAATTAAAGCTGGCTGAGAGGGGTTTCGAGGTTCCCTTCGGGATATTGTCAACAGGTCCCTCTCTGAGGGCCTATTCCCAGGGGCTCTCAAGGAAGCGATAGTCCGCCCCCTCTTTAAAAAACCATCCTTGGATCCAGCAAATTGGCCAACTATCGGCCGGTTTCCAACTTGCCCTATTTGGGCAAATTAATAGAGAGGGTGGTGGCAATACAGTTGCAGGACTTCCTGAATGACACTTCCACACTAGACCCGTTCCAGTCCGGCTTCTGCCTGGGCCACGGGACTGAGACAGCACTGGTCGCCCTCACAGATGATCTCCGAAGGCACCTGGATCGGTGTGGGATGGCAGTGATCCTGTTGTTAGACCTGTTGGCGGCGTTCGACATGGTCGATCACCAGTTGCTCGCCCACCACCTCGCCAACGTGGGCATTCGTGGGCTCGCCTTGCAATGGCTTGTCTCCTTTCTCCAAGGTCGGGGACAAAGGGTGGCACTCGGGGAGGAGCTGTCCCGAAGACACCCACTAGTCTGTGCCCCAAGGTGCAGCTTCCAATGTTACTTAACATCTATATGCGCCCCCTTGCCCAGATTGCCCGGAGACATGGGCTAGGGTGTCATCAATATGCGGATGACACGCAGCTCTATCTGTTGTTGGGTGGTCAGTCTGGCTCTACCCTGGAAGATCTGGACCGAGCGCTGCAGGACATAGCGGGCTGGCTTAGGCTGAGTCGACTGAAACTGAGTCCGACGAAGACGGAGGTCCTATGCCTGAATCGGAGTGGTACGGAGTTAGGGGTCCCTCTTCCAGCCTTCGGTGGGGCGCCATTGGTGCCAGCTCCAAGGGTAAGGAGTTTGGGAGTGCTCCTGGATGCTTCCCTGACAATGGAGGCCCAGGTAGCAGCCACTGCCAAGGCAGCCTTTTACCACCTGCGACTGATTAGGCAGTTGGTCCCCTTCCTCAAATGCAACGATCTGACATTAGTGATCCATGCTATGGTCACCTTGAGACTGGATTACTGCAATGCTCTCTACATGGGGCTGCCCTTGGGGCAACTCTGGAAGCTGCAGCTGGTGCAGAATGCCGTGGCTAGGTTGTTGATGGGTCTCCCCATGAGGGAACACATCCAACCTGTGATGAGGTCGCTGCACTGGCTGCCAATAGCGTTCCGGATACGCTTCAAGGTGCTGTTTTTGACCTTTAAAGCCCTTAATGGTCTGGGGCCTGTCTACCTGAGGGACC
>NW_015160230.1:708136-720191 GCF_001447785.1 Gekko japonicus
CTTTTTGTTTAATTTCCTGGAGAACTTTTATTTTAATCCGTGGTTTTTTGGATTGCCAAATGAATTTACCAACCATTTTTTCCAAATCTTTGAAGTATTGATATTTTCTAATTATTGGTAGGTTTGGGGCCAGAAAAAGGAATCTTGGTAGTATATTCATTTTAACAGTTGCTATTCTGCCCAATAACGAAAGGTGTTTTTTATCCCACCGGGTTAAATCTACTTTGATTTCTTTTAGGAGTTGTATATAATTATTCGCGTATAAGGTTGATGTTTTGTTGGTAATCCAAATTCCTAAATATTTTGCTTTTTGAACTACCTCCATTTTTGAAATCTCTTGAATTTTTTGTATTAACCTTTGTGCACAGTTTTTAACTATTATCTTAGTTTTTTGGAAATTAATTTTTAACCCCGCTAAGTTGCCATATTCCTGAATGTCAGATATTAAATGAGTTATTGATTATTCTGGTTCTTCCAATATAAAGATTAAATCATCTGCGAAGGACTGAAGTTTAAACACTTCACCTTTTACTCTCAGGCCTTTTATCCTACCGTTATTCCTTATCCTATCATTTAGAGATTCTAAAGTGAATATGAACAGTAAGGGTGATAATGGACACCCCTGTCTGGTACCCTTCTGTATCTGAATATTTTAAGTGGGTTCTCCATTTACTAGGATTTTTGCACTTTGAGTGATAACCAAATATACTCATAACCTTACATATTATAACTGTATGAGGTTATATCTGTCCAAATAATACACTTTCTTTCATTTAGTACAAAATTTGTTTACTAGTTTCAATTTTTATTTTTTCCTCTCAGATGCCAAAAATTAATGTATGTGTACCATAGGGTACAGCAATTTGCAACTCTCTCTCAAGTGCTGAATATATTTATAATTTTTTCTTATGGAAAGCTAAAAATTATACTTTTAAATGTGATTTAAATGTGATTTTAAATATTGTATTCTACTATATGTTTTATTGTATTTTACACTCGGCTTTGCCGCATGTGAGCCGCCCTGAGCCTTTGGGAGGGCGGGATATAAATCAAACTAATAAATAAATAAAAAATAAATTTTGCTAAAAATTCAGAAAAAAAGGTTCCCATGGCTTCAGAGTTGCCAGAAAGTTTACATCCTTATCCCCATGTTTTTACTTTGGTTTGCATTTATCTGTAAGTCAATTCTTATGCACTGCTGTCATGACAAAATTCCTGGTGAGAAAGAACTCAACCAGCAATATCTGTCAAAGGTGCTGCCCTTTTTGAATCCATACAGCACTTAAAAGTATTTCTCCAATGCCACAGCAAAGGGAACAGATTGGAATGTCTCTTGTGCAAAAAGCTGTAACGGTGACAGGATGACTCCAATACTCTTTAAAGGAGGGAATGTTCTCAGAGGTATTGATTTAAATGTATGTTTGTTTTAAGTATACAATGCCTCTCAACCAAAGATTTCTGACATAGAAATCACATTATTTAATCTAAAACTGGAGTGAAAAAGCTGCATGAGAGAGGCCATATTTTAATTGGGCAAAAGTCCTTAAGGCAGTGACAGGGCTCATGCTGGCTCTCTAGTCTCCAACAGGCACCATCTCTTCGATCACAAGAGAGCAAGGACAAAACAGACACCACAAACAAACAATTACACATTCTTCCTTGTGCTGAGACGCCAAGTTCTTGCGGGACTTGTTTATTTCAGAGAAGCCTAGCAAAATAGAGGAGGAACAGGCTGGAGATTAAAAACTGGGGAGCAAGGTAACCTCGCACTACTTTCTGGCTCTGCAACAGGTTTGATGAAGAAGCTTATTCTGAGCCTCTCAAAAGAATGGTCAAAGAGAGATTCTCATTGAATATTTTAAAAATAGATTCCCAAAACTTTTAGGTTTTAAAAAGAGACAGCTTTAGTGAAGATTTATAAAATCCTCAACAATGTTTGAGCTGCATTAGATACCATATGTTGATTCCAAGAGGGTCATTCCCCCTGTAAGGTCTTTGTGGGAACCACAACAGATTAGATATGTATTGAACATTTAATACAGTACTGTTTGTGACATTTTGTGGCAGAGACAGACACAGGAAACAAGATAGAAGAGTGGGAGTTTCATCGAGGTGGGGGGGACCACCATGGAATTAGCAGAAGTAAATGAACATACATAAGGTAGGTAGGGATTGTTGATTTTCATATTGTTTTAAATTAGCTATACTCTGAGACTTCAGGTGGTATTTCTAAGTGGTATTTTTAAACCATCCTGACCTTTGTGTGGACTAGGGCAAAAAGTAAACTTAGGTCCTGTCCATATGAGGCCTTTTGGGCCGGGAGCGGAACGGAACGGGGGCGGAGCAAACGGGCGCGATCCCACCGCAACATCTGGGAAGCGTACCGTCTCCGTCCCTGATCCGGCCCTTCCAGCGCTGCTCCGCACCAAAAAAGAACCACCTACCGAGTTGGTTCTTTTCGAAGGGGCGCAGCAACGCTGACCGTGGGATCGCCGGCGCATCCTTGCGCCGGCGCATCCCCGGCTCCTGGCCGAACTCCGCATGTGTGAGCATGCACAGTTCGCCAGGCTCCCCTCCCCACCGTCGCTTTCTCCCTGGCATCTGATCGTGCCGGGGAGCGACGGCGCCGCGGCTCGGGGGATCCGTGAGATCCTGCCGCGCCGTCTCAACTTTGCTGCGGCTCACATTAGCCGCAGTTCGAGCGTCCTTTTCCCTGCCGTGTGGCAGGGACCTTAAATAAGCGAACAAGTAAACCTCAAGATAGTATATATATGGTGGGCCCAGGATACAGACTGCCTGCTTACAATAAAGAAAGTATGTTAAATGCAAATCCAGAAACCTCTTCTTAATATTTTATTATATTGTTCATAATAAATATTTTTTCTGATTAAGTAGCTCACCACTTCTACTATTGATTCATTCATGCAATATTATTCAGAACTAAGAGAGGAGATACCAGCCCCAAGGAAAGGAAACTGACCTTTTCCTCTCAGGAGCTGCAGACTTTGGGGTTAAAGAAGAAAACCATGAAAAAACAAAAGATATGCATCAGGATACACACACACACACACATGTTCTCCCACAGCAGATTACTACAAGTTTCCATTGGCCTAGTATGTTTATACTCCTGCCAACCTAGCAGTTCGAAAGCAAGAAATTGCAAGTAGATAAATAGGCACCACTTCGGTGGGAAGGTAACAGCATTCCGTGCACCTTGGTGTTTAGTCATGCTGGCCACATGACCACGGAAATGTCTTCGGACAGCGCTGGCTCTTCGGCTTTGGAACGGAGATGAGCACCGCAACCCTAGAGTCGGACTCGACTGGCTTTCGAGCAAGGGAACCTTTACCTTTACCTAGTACGTTTATAAACTATCTCCCCATTATCTGTGGCTAAAACATTTGAGCACACACCTTTGTCCGGTGCAGAGTTTCAAGAAATCACTGAACTCTTAAAACAATTAAAGCCCTTTGGCCATTAAAGACCACCCTATTAAAACAGGGTGTCTCAAATTTTTTATAAGCCTCTCTGTAGTACTTTCCTGCCCTTAGTGCTGAGACAAACAGGTTAGCAAAAAGGGATGAGGATAATAACTTTAGACTATCATCTGTAGAAGCAAAAAGCTTGCTGAAGGCTGAGACATAGGGAGTGGAATGGGGGGAAATCCGAGAAAAGATTTGGCACTCTGCATCCTAGCTCAATCAAGACACAATGGAGGGTGCTCATGACTCTCCTGGTAACAGTCTGTTCTTCCCTGTAAAAATGGCTGACTTGATTAAAAACAACAACAACCCTCTTACTCTACTTTAGGAAGGCCTATTGCTCTTTTGAAACCTCAGTTGTAAAGGGATTAGAGCAGGCAGAAATTAATTGGCCCTAGAATACATTAGGAGGTACATGAACAGGGTAAACACAGGAGAGTTATCTACTACTATTACTATTTATCATTTATTTAGAGCCAATAGTGAGCTAGATGTTAAATAGAACCCAGAAGCAATACAATACCCAGAAAGCTTATAACCAAACAGCTAATCAACACAGCTTTTATTTCATAAACAAGACATGCCAGAGCAGGCAATTCAGACCACACTCAGGGGTTCCAGTCCCACCCCCACCCCCCATCACAGGGTTTATGCAGACGTTTGAGGCAGACTTCCGTTACCACTGAAAAGATCTGTTTAGGAAAAAGATAACTGCTTTTTCCTGGACATAGCCCATAGTACAGATTATGCACAACAGTGCCAAACTGAAAGCACAGGCAGTTGCCATGTGGCTAATACGACCCATATGAATGAAACCAGATAAGACTACATATCATACATAAGAGTAGTAGAAGAAGAAGAGATTGGATTTATACCCCGCCCTTCATTACCCAAAGGAGTCTCAGAGCGGCTTACAAACTCCTTTCCCTCCCCTCCCCACAACAGACACCCTGTGAGGTAGGTGGGGCTGAGAGAGCTCTGACAGAAACTGCTCTTTTTCAAGGACAGAACTATGGCTTGCCCAAGGTCATCCAGAAGGTGCAAGTGGAGGAGTGGGGAATCAAACCCGGTTCTCCCCGGTTAGAGTCCACGCTCCTAACCATTACACCAAACTTCTCCAAAGATTTTATGAACATCAGTATGAAGCATTCGCACTTTGAATGTTTTCACTGCTTATTGTAATTGCCAACACACCCAACTAAATGGTTTCCTTTAAAAAGTATGTCAAACATACACACCAAAGAAAGGAGGGTAATTATCCTAAGATCACCATGTATTGAACAATGCAATGTACTACCAGGTACCAGCCCCAGCTGCAGAGAACAAGATTATGGCCACAGCCACTCACTACCTAGGACAGCACAATCTTTCGGGTATATACAGCATTGTTAGGGGTAATTATATGTAACATGCTAGGACATAAAACTGAGTCCTGATTCTATTGTTTAAAGGGGAAAGCCACTTTGGGAGGAGGAAGTATGGGGCAGAGAAAGGGGTCTGAACATTTGCTTAAAAGGTACCCAGCTCCAAGTCAAGTCCCTGGTCCATTTTTTCTCACATCAGGTTTCAAACATGTTTGCAAAAGCAAACCCATGTTCCCAACTCTGCAGGAGGAAAAGCAGTTGGATAGCATGACATTTAAACAGAGAACTGGCAAATGGGGAAAGACTTAAGCATAGCTGTTTCTCAGCACCAGATTCCCCCATCCCAATGCAGTTTTTCTTTTTTAAAAAAACTGTCAGGCTATAACTACATGCACATATGTGCTACTACTACTAATTGCTTCTAAAGGTTAGATGTTTTCCCAACATGCTTCAGTGCAAGACAAAATGGATGAGATTGCTAAAATATGGGATAGGAAGACAAAAGTTTTACCAAGCACTCCAAAACATGGAAAGAGCCATGATGGGTGTCATGTGACAAAGAGTTACAAGGGTAATGTGAAAAGAACCACAGTGGAGTTAGCAAGTTAAGAAAGTCATCTTGGTTCATAGAAGACAAGAGTAATGGAGAGATCACAAGAGAACATGGATAACAATGCAGGTAAGTGGGAGAATGAGTCAAGATATTTAAATATTAATTTAAATTTAACCAGAATATGAGGAAAGAAGGAAAATGTAGACAGAAGAAGAAGCACAACATGTTCACAGCAATTAGAAGAACAGATTAGGCCAGTGTGGTATAATGGTTGGAGTGTCAGATTAAGAGCTGGGATATCCCGGTTCAAATCTCTGCTCCGTCATAAAAACTTGCTTGGGTGACCTTGGGCCAGTCATACACTCTCAGCCTAATCTTCTTCACAGGATTGTTCTGAGGTTAAAATGGAGAAAAGGAGAATGATGTAAGCCATTTGGGGTCCCCACTGGAGAGAAAGGTGAGGTAAAAACAAAGTAAAGAAATAAATAAAATAAATAGTTGTAAATTCAAGTTGAACAAAGCATGTGTAGGAAACAAGACAAGAAGGCCAAGCAAAAGAACACTGAAAATAGTCAATGTGAGAGATGAGAGTTGTGAACATTAGCTGTACCCAAACAGAGAACAGGAATAGATAATAGAAAGGTAAATCCAAAAAGATTTAACAACTGAGAAGATATGTGGGAAGAAAAAAGTGAAGCAAAGATAGTACCAAGATTTTGAGCTTGTGGGCAGAAAAAACAGTAAAATTACCTGGTAGAAGAAAAGGTGACAGAAAGAGAAAATAAGGTGAGGTGGGACCAGTGTTCCCTCTAAGCTGAGTTAGTGAGAGCTAGCTCACAGTTTTTTAGCCTCTGACTCACAGATTTTTGTCTCAGCTCAGGAGGGATGGCTCCAGAGCAAACTAACTTATGCAGTAGCCAAATTGCTTGCTCACAGCTTTAATGCCAGTAGCTCACAAAGTAGATTTTTTGCTCACAAGACTCCACAGCTTAAAGGGAACATTGGGTGGGACTGGAAACAGAATCTCAGTTTTATCAGAAGTCAGTTTCATTAATAAATTAAGCAGAAATTCAGGAAGAAATAGCTAAGAAAGTGTCAGAAATAAAGGAGAGGCGAGATTAGACAAACAACAGTAGAGCTGGCCTCTTAAATGATGGCTGCAAAGTTATCTTGGAAGATTCCAGGATTTCTTACAGGAAGAATTAATGGGTTAAAAAGAATGAGGAAGTAGGGTGACTCAGTAACAACCTGGGACTCCTGCTAAATTCTAAGAGCAGCTAACTAGGAGAGATTAGTGCTAGTAGAAAGCAATTTCAGGACACACCTTGCAATTTTAGACACGGCAGATCCCACTCAAGTCAATTTAAGATACTACAGAATGGTAGTTCTTTGCATCCAGGAGGAAAGCAAGAAAGCCCTGCTCGTCAAGCATCTATATCCTAGCTCATCCTAGAGGAAGAGGGGTTGTATGCTCACTGCCATTTTGAGCATGGATTCACAAGTAGAGTTCGTTACTTGATGAAGCAGTTTTATGACTACAAACTAACCAAACAACTTCATCTACCTGACACTCCCAACAGCTTTACAATAGCACAGTAAACATTGGTCATTTTGTAAGCTTAGTACATGATGGGTGGATTCAGGTGAACAGTTTTTTGTTTCCACAGGGGCTTTAATAGCCAATGAATGCTGCCTAGCAAGTGGAACTAGTTTTCCGGAAGATAAATTCAACACACAATAGACTCCACAGTCAGCATTCACTGGACAAGGCATGATTTTTGCAGTTCATCCGATGAGTATGGATTATGGAGTGCAGTATGCAGCAAGCACATTAAAAAAATAGATCTAAACAACCATCATTTACAGAACATAGAAATCAAGATCTGGGGGTGGGGGAACTGTTCACCTGGATCCACAATAGATCACAAACACTTTGTGGTAAGCACCATATTGCCCATCCCAGCCCACATTTTCATCATACCAACTTCAGATTTTCACACAACACTTTGATACTACAGCAGCTGCATTGCTTTATCAGCCTGTAGTTACTTCCAGTTAAACAACCATGGATGAACGAAATCAGATGAATGTCAGTTACAGTACACAGCACCTCAGCTTTTAACACACAAAGCCTGTTGGGAGGGTGAACTATAGCTACTCAGTGCGCTCAAAAGGTCATGCAGACCAACTTAGATCCTGCAAAAATCAATAATTCTCAGCTATACAGACACCCACAAAGTGAGAAAAATACACTCTGCACAGCCAACCTACACTTCGATACCTACATGCGAGTCCCCCTTCGATATGCCCACCTACCAGGCTGCACCTCTAGTCAAAGCACAAACACGTCTACCTTGGGAGGAATGTAAATAATGGACAATGCGACAAAGAGATAAGTCTTCTTAAGAGACGTCACCCGGCCTGGAAGCTATGCCCCCTAACCGCACAAGGCACGGGGCTGCGTTCATCCAGATGCCCTCTACAGACGTACCATCTAATAGAGATGCTGCCTAACACGGTCTCTGAGGCTTAGTTTACAGCTCCCGAAGTCCCGACGTTACTCCTGGTCCCTCACCCACCCTAAATGCATCTCTGCCAGTGCCAGCCCCTCCGCCTTTCACGCACACAGTCCCTGGCGACTGCCCGCCTCATCGCGGGTCTTCCTAGCAGAGTAGGAACAGTCCCGCTTCCTCTCACCTTGTGGGTGTTGTTGCCCAGCACCTTTGCCAAATCAAAGACGCCGTCTCGCAGGTCGCATCCTGCCTGTGCCAGCTGCGGCTCAGCCCCCCGCCGGAATCGTAACATTTTCGTCCCGAACCCAGACTCGTGACTGAAACCATAGAGTGGAGCCACTAACAAGCAAAGGATCCCAGCACGCATCAAACCCGACGTCTCCATCTCCAACCAACAACAACCCCTGAGCTCAATCCTCAGAACTCCGGGAGGGCTCAACCGCTACCCCACCCACTAATGCCTCCATTGGGCCGCTCCTAACAGATATGTGAAACTCATTGGCTGCTAGCGATGTCCATCCGATCGTCCCTCCTGCAATACCCACCTTCTCCCTGACAGCTTCTTTCCCATTCGTGCAGCTGCCCCGGCTTCTGTTTTCTAACTGGTTGGCTGAGCTGCCCATCGGAATATAGCTGCCACCTTGTCCCACTTTCTAATAGTCATTGGATAGCCACATACCAGCCTTCTCCTTCTGATCCTCTAGTTGGGCAGCATCACCCCACATCCAAACGCGTCTTGTCTATTGGCCAATTGCTTTAAGAGTGTCGCCTTCTACCGAGGGTTCCCCCCCCAAAAAAAAAAACTAGTGAAAGTTAAGGGCTGGTTCCCAGTTAATAAGATGCTTTGAGTTCGCAAAGGAAGCTTTTTTCCCTAAAAGCCTTTTCCAGTTCATTCCGTGTCAGGATAGGGCTTTACGCGTTAGCTCTGGCTAGGGACGCTTCCTCTATTTCTTATTGGTACATGCTTGTTACAACTCTTGCCAATTTAGGCGGGTAACCAGACTCCACTTGTGAACAATTCCGTCTGAAGTAACTTTGTGGGCTAATGTGTTGCAGTCCTCTTCGAAAATTGCATTAGCTCGATTTCTAAATACCTGCTGCAAAAAACTGCTGAACTTCCCAAAATAAAGGAAGCTTGTGCCCAGTAAAACAAATGCCCGGTGCTCACAAGGGGGTGGAGGGGCTGAGTCAGAAAGGTTGGAGATGAATTCCACCAAGATTATTTCAAGTATAAATGCTCTGCCTAATTTACTAGAATAGGATTAGAAGTTACAGATAAGCAAGGTGATTATGTTTACTCAGGAAGAAGTAAAATTAACTGACATTGGGCTGTGCACAAGCCCTGGCTAGTGCCAATCTCCAACAGTCAATTTGTCTTAAACCTGGTTCCTTAATACTGGACATTTCAGGCTGCAGGTGGAAGAATATGGAAGATCGTGTTTTGGAATGCTCCCTTCTTTAAACAAAGGAAATAGAACACCAGCATGACTGTAGCAAAATGGAGGAAATTATTATGTTGTCGTTCCTGGCAATCATATAGCAGGGAAAGAACCTCTCTCCCTAGCTATCTAGCTGCAGGAGGGTTTTTGTAAATATGGAAACATCAAGCACTGGATTCCACCAGCTGCAGTGGTACAGGTCATTATAGAATGCCATTCTCTTGTAAATGAGGACAAAGCCTGAGAGGTATTTTATCTCAACAGTACTCAGCTAAAATACATACAGGGACAATAATTTTCCAGCATGGTTTCAACCAACAGAGATCCTTGTTCAGCTTCAGATGATTACTCCAATTGTTACCACACCCCCACAAACACATGAACATATGTTCAGACTGACATGGGGAATTAGCTCCCATGTTTGCATGAGGAACAGAGAACCGGGATCTTTTACCTAGAGAAGTGGCTGAGAATAGCAAGCTTTCAGTGGGAAAGGGATGACAGAGACCTGATTTAAAGATGAATATATTGAGTTTATTGAAGGATTTAGTACAAGAGTGGGCTGGGAACTTATCCAAAGTCAATATTAGCAAACAATCAAAGCACAAACAAATAGCACATTACTTATCAGAACTAACAATATAACAACCAAAAATCAATCAGGGCTACTCCAGTTTGGAGCAGGAGTTACTTTTAAGCTAGGTGTGTAAATGTGGAACAAATGGGGATTAGGACAGATAAATTTGTTAATAGAGAAGTGCCCAGTGTTCCAGATGTGCAGCCTAAATAGCAGAGATAATGCTATATGTGGTGCAGCATAGTTTGGAAAATAAATGGAGATAGGTAAAGATGAGAAGCAAAGATATACCGGTCCTACTCTGTGTGGAAATCAGATGAAAGAAAGAGGGATCCAGTGTGTTGGAAGCCTGTGTTGCAGTTCATGTTGAAGCCAAGGTCATACTCAGATTACTGGCTCTAAAACCAGGCTAGTTATACTGTTTTAGGCCCATAGGATAACATGGGTTCTTTTCATGAACACTTGGGAGTTGGGCAACTTATCAGAAGAAAACCATAGAACTGACTAAATTACCTGGGGAAGGGCAGCAGAAAGGGAAGTTTTTAAATTAATTATAATTTACAAATACAAAACAGGAGACATGAAGCTGAGTCATATATTCTTATCAGAAGACAACTATAGAACTGATTAAATTACCTGGGGAGAGGCAGCAGGAAGGGAAGTTTCTAAATTAATTAATTAATTATAATTTACAATGACAAAACTGGAGACATGAAGCTGAGTCATATATTCTGTGAGAACTGGGAGGGGGCAATGGAAGATTTAAATCAGAGGGTCCAGGCTGTCACAGGGCACAACATCTAAATTGTATTAATGGTCAGTGATTGCAAGAAAATATGGGGAGTGGTGGTCTTTGTCTTCTAGCCCGGCATGGCTGAGTAACTTTTGTTGTGTTGGCACTCCCTGATTTCTCCCAAAGAGGCTTCCTTGAAAATGTATGTTGTTGTAAGATCATTTGCTGAGTTTATTACTACAACATCCATCTCTGTGCTTGCCTCATGGGTCTTGCTCATGGTGTTACACATGCAGTAAATACATTCAGGCCAGGAGGGACGGGTGTGCAGATGAAAGTGAGGGCGGGCAGGCAATATATTCAATAGTTATATGGTATTCAAGCACTTTCATATGCTGGCTGTACAGCAGTTCTGTTGTCCAATTCATCAATCAAATTAAAATGCCTACAGACAGGTTTCAGCAGCAAACCTTTAAAAGTAACTATGAAAAAATTCCCTTGTCTGCCTACTAAAAATAATTATCTGTTTTGCAGTTTTTTAAAGCTGTCATCTTTTTAAACCTGATTCAAGAACATATTTCCAAGAAAAAGCAAGTATCAATTTATTTTGCATAATTCCTTCTTGATAGCCAGAATTATACTGGATACACTTCATTTGGCTAAGTTTTGTCTTCTTCTCCTTACAGGTACTGAAGGCCTGGGTGTGGGAAAAGGTGCAAGCCCTTGGATACAAGCCTAAGGGCTCTTGGTGTTTAGCTCTTAGCCTGGGATCTGTGTGGGCAGCCTCTTTTTGTTTTATTGTATAGTTTGATAGTGTTGTGACTGAGTCAGCCAGCGCCCCTACCCCAAATTTAAGTAACCAGGAAGGGCAGGGGTCATACAAGCAGTTGGTAGGTCTTAGACTTCCAAGGAGCCTGTCCACTTCTTGAGACTAAATAAACCATGAAAAGGATCACAAATAGTTCAGACCATTACTAATGTAGAGTCCAAGTTGGAACAGGTGTGAGAGATTTTATCTGCAAAGCGTTGAGCAAACTGGTCACACTGGGCCACCAAGTAGTCCATCTCCTCTTGCAGGCCAGATCCTAACAGGCCTCTGACTAGCCAGAACAGCTCTGCTCACCTACACTATGCAGACACAATGGGGATGGGAAACTGTGATTTCTTTGCTGCCATCACCATCACAGAGTATGCTTAAAATTAACTTTTGCCTGTGTCTTATTGGATTCAGTCCAAATCATCCTCTGCTATTGCTCTAGCCATCTCCTTGTCCAAACCAAGGGGCCACCTGGGCTCTTACACTTGAGAGAGGGTGCCTGGGAGTAATTGTGTCAACCACCCAGGTCATTTTTCTCATTGCAGAGATCAACCAGGGAGGGAAGAGAAGCACCAGT
>NW_015160230.1:720231-760956 GCF_001447785.1 Gekko japonicus
TGGCTTCATGGGTGGAGCATTTTAACAGATCCCCCAGTCCTGCAGAATCTTGGTATCCCTGTAAGTTTAAACCTGAGCAAATAGTGATCTTCAATTCCTCCACCCTCAGATCTAGTCACTTTCTCTTAGCCTAACCTCCCTTACAGGTTTGTCGTGGAGGCAAAATGGAGGAGGGCAGAACCATGTATACCACACTAACCCTGTTCACAAGTTATGGTGAGCACACATGTAAACTGTGCATAGAGTAACACTTGATTCTTCTTTATAGGTGGCTGAGTAATTCACATGTTAAACACATGTACAGCTGAATGCATGATTCAAACCCCACATTCATCCAAGCACAGGCCTCCAGTTTCATTTGTAATATGACCATGTGTTGGCTCTTTGTTATAAAGGGAGGTACCTATGTGTTTACTGTAATGTGAACAGGGCTGCTATCATCAGCTTATAATCAATATGCCTGTCCTTTTAACCTTTGTAATTGTTTGAGCAAAAGAGTGAAAGATAGGATAAGTAACAGCAGAAAAACCAAAAAGCACCCAGAATGTCTAGGAAGCAGTGGAGATAATAGATATCCTCAGAAAAATCTCAGAAAGACAACTGCAGGATGAGGAAAGACAGAATCAGCACTCCTGCTGTTAAAAGACAGTCATTATGAATAGGCAGACACAAGCCTCCTATGACTTAGCAATGAGATACAGACTTCAAAGTTTGCTGGCTGACTGGTCTTCCATGTCAGTAACTATGGGGGGGGGAGCCACAAACATGGATGAACTTGTCTGTTATTAGGGTATGAGATCCTGCTGCCCTTTATTAAAATTTTCATTTTTAGTAAAAGTCAAATGTGATGGCCACATAATCTATCCCTACATCCACCTCTTGCTCTACTAAGTAGCCTTAGCTGTAGTCACGGCACAGTACTTGGTCAGCTGGTAGGGCATTCCTCCATCTCCAAGTCTAGGAGATGCGGAACTGTAGCAAGCAGCAGCCCTGGGGACCTTCCCTCATGACCAGGTTCATAGGCACAGCGCCGCAGCAAACAGCAGAGCTAGGTGCAACCTTTGTCATTGCTGGGTCTTGGATCAATGGTGGAGGTGTAACATGGGGGAGCAGGGCAAGTAATTTACTTAGGATGCTAAAAATCCTTTTACAATCCCGGTTGATACCCTGAAGAATTAGTGTACTGTGACACTCCCTTTTCATTAATCTAGAAGATGATGCAGCTAGTCCAGCAAATTAGCTCTGGTAATAATTCAAAAGACAGATGAAAAGGCATGGAAGTATGAACAGGAAAATGGCATCTAACGGAAATATTGCAACATAAAACCACAAACATGGGTCATGGGAGAGAATAGACAGTAGTGGCATGCACCACCAACCACAGGCTGCTGAAATAATACATAGGTATTACAGCAATACCACAAAAGCGGGGGGAATGAATCTACAGTGAAAGCCAAACCAATTACATTTGGAGGGGAAAAGAGTAACCCAAATGCCTAAAAAATTAACATGGCACAAATGGTTTGCACCCTAGTCATGCCTTATGGTTTCTCAGAAGAGATCTGAAAATTCCAAGGCTTCTTGAGAGCCATTAACCAGGTCTAAGGCATGGTTAACATATGGGACAATGAGGTGGGAATTAAATGGCAGAATAACCAGGCCACTCCAGACTTTAGCTGAAGGATCAAGCGTGGAATGCTTTCTTATGGTAAAAACTCCCTGCAAACAGAGAGGAGATAGAAACTTTCCCCTGCAGCACAAGCTTCATTTGCATGAATTTTCCTATACAACATGCAAAGCTTGAATCCATTGCCTACAGTGGTACAGCACAGTCTGCCACTTCACTCTTGCATATGTGAAGGTGGCTTAATTAAGCTATAAATCTCTGAACCCTCACTTGAGATTAATTGCTGATGGATACATAATAGCACCCTTAGACAAGGTTCTCAAGGTTCCCTGAACAGTTATACTTCTAATTTAGGGTTATTCAACCACATAACATGTAGTAAATTTGTCAGCCTAATAACATAACATGTAGTAAATTTGTCAGCCTAATATCAAATATAGCCAAGACTCTACCACATTTCAGGATATAAACAAAATGTTGGTCTGGGGTACTAAAGTACAAGTTTGTCTGTTTTTATAGAAGTGAAATATACTGGGTTCAGACGTGATTAGCTCATGTTTATTAAGTAGTTTCAGCTCCAAAACTAAGACAAACTTGCAGGGTCAGAGCCCTGCTTATATTCATGAAACACACCACACCCAAAACACACCCCACATCCCACGATAGGCTATTTACAGAGTATTGTTTACCAACAAGCTACTACTAGGATCCAGATCTATCTATTGGTTCATTCTAGGATCCAAGCCTTCTATTGTGATGTCATGTGCTCCAAGCTACGCTATTTTGCATGTTCGCTTGCGAGTCCTTTTGCAAGTATGGTTCCATCGCGATACATAACAAGAAGATTAAGTATTTTCTATGCTAAGGTTTTGCATGACATGTGATATTGATAAAATATATATTCTACCATGGTCCAAGGAACACAGTACAGCAAACATGGTTCTCCCCTTCTCCATTTTGTCCTGTCACCTACACATATTTTATTACAGCACACAACATGTGTATACACTAATCAACCCTACAAGACAATGTATAGGATGAAATCTACACTAATTGGTGTTATAGCCCTGAAATTCAATAATTTCAGAAGCTCCAGGGCCTGCTTGTGCAATTCAACACAATATTGTTGTATCAAGAGATTAATCTTTTAATAGTTTTGGGATGCTAGAATTTGGACAAAGAATGTATCACTTTGCCCATCATAGTTTCACTCCCACAGTTACAAGTAACAACGCTCTAGTAAAAAGTGTCTTTCTAAAGTAGTGATCATCTTCCTCCCCTGCTAGTGTGCCGTTAACACAACATCATTATAGCTCACAAACCACTTCCCCTAATTTTATTATCTATCCTTAAGTAATTCTGGAATAATATACTGAATAAAAAGAACAAGGAAGCTGACTTAAAAAGGAAGAAGAAAAACTGAAAATTAGGAGAGTGCTTTGTTCCACTGGAGCAAAGTCAAGCAAAAGGTTATCTGCCAACAATGTGACTCCCTTATGATACTATAGCTCAGAATCATGAAAAGGAACCCTCCCACACTCATAGTGGTTTACAGAGTTCCTTAAAACTGTTGCAAAGAAGGTTTGACAGTAAATTGCCAGAAGTCCAAGGTAGTGGTTTTTACTAAAAAAGAAAGGAATCCTAAAACATGCTGTTGGCCCTTGAAAGGAGGAAGTGAATTAGGACAAGTTAAAGAATCTTATTTGCATCTAATCTAAACTGGGCTACACATCAAAAAGCTGTGAGAAACAAAATCAAACCCTGTATTGGGGGTATTTTGAGTTTATTTTGAACAAGAGGAAGGAGACCAGGGGCTATTCCAGTTTTTAATCTAAATGTAATCCCTATTATTTTATATGAGGCGGCCATAGGAATTAAGGCAGTCATGGAATCTATTGACTTTCCACTTCTTTACTTCTTTAGAAGCTGCTAAATATGCCACACTGTGTTGCTGGTGTGGCTTTGCGCACTGAATTTGGTCAGCCTTCATTGGAGGCTAAGGCATGGATGCTTGCATTTAATCTGCACTTAAAGTTACTTTTTTGCATCAACTGCTATCTGGCGTTATTGAAGGAGGATTCTTATAAATCATCATGGCTTAGGATCATAGACATGAACTTCTCAGCTATTGGTTTTACCACTGAATCTATCAAGGAATTGGGGCTCGTTGAATCAGCAACTACTATTTAAAAACCGATTAGGCAGATTGATCACAATACTTCTGTTCTTCGTGCTTGATGAGTTTGTTCTTCAGATATTTTGGCATACGTCCCCTTGATTCTCTTCCCTCCTATGCTTATCATCTGACCTCACCTGGTCTACTCAGGGCTTTTACTCTTGCTAGAATTAATGCCCATTCAATGGTGGTTATGAGAGGCCACATTTTGCATCTTCCCTACTCTGATAGAATTTGCTCTTGCTCCCTTGGTAAAATAAATTAAATCTCTCATATTGTATTGGAATGCCCTCTGAATTCTAATCTAAGATGCCATTTTATTCTACCATGGCTGGTAAATTTCAATTATTTTAATCCAAGCAGGGTGATTCCCTTCCTACTCTCATATCAAAATCCAAATATAATAATGCATTTTGCAAAAAAAAAATCATTCCATCTCTTGGGAAATAAATAGAGATTATGAATGAAATTTCTGATCTTTATACTGCTCAAGGCATTGAGTTACAGAGCTTTTACTGGAAAAAGAAAGGAAAAGAAGCCAAGCTAGCTTTTCTGGGTGGTAGACACTACATTTCATAATGAACATAGCATTTGTTGATCAGGAAAAAAAAGAGGTTGGGGAAAGCTACTAATCAGGGTTCATTTCGCTCATTAGCGTATACTACGCCCCCTGACATCACCGGAAGCAAAAAGGGAGGGGAAGGCATCTTTAAAAGCCTCCACTTCCCTTCCCCAGCCAGCCTGCGGGGGGTGGGGGGAAGCAAAGAGAGAACTTTAAACTTTAAACCCCTTCTCACTGGAGTTGGGCCACAGAAGGAGGAGAGAGGGAAGGAAAGAGAGAAGGAAGGAAAGAGGGAAAGAAAGAGAAGAAAAGAAGAAAGGAAAGAAGGGATAAAAAGAGAGAAGAAAGAGAAAGAGAAGGAAAGAAGGAAATGAAAGAAAGATTAGGGAAGAAACAAGGAAAAGAGGAAAATGAGGGAACAAAGGAAGGAAAGAGAGAAAAGAAGAAGGGAAAGAAAGAGAGGGGAAGAAGGAGGAAAGAAAAAAGGAGAGAATGAAAGTAAGAAAAGAGAAAAAGGAAAGAAAAAGAACGGAAAGAAAGAGAGAAGGGAGAGAGAGAATGAGAGAGAGAAGGAAGGGGAAAAGAGAAAGGAAGGAAGAAAAGGGAAGAGAAAGAAAAGGAAAGGAGAGGAGGAAAGGAGGGAAAGAAAGAGGGCAAACAGATGGGGAGAAGGAGGAAGGCTCTCCCACTGCCACCACCCCCGCAGATCCCTCACTTACCGCGATCAAGGCCTTCCCCAGGCTGCAGTGCTCCAGTGCGGGCCCTGGAAAACCGGCGATGGGCCTCCTCAGACCTCCCATGGGCTGCAGTGCTCCTCTGTGGGCCCGGGGAGGCCGACGACAGGCCTTCACAGGCCTCCCATGGGCCGCAGCGCTCCAGCGCAGGCCCCAGGAAGGCCGGCGATAGGCCTCCTCAGGCCTCCCACAGGCCGCAGTGCTTCGGTGCATGGAGCTGGGTGCAGGGCTTGCCACCGCTGCCATTTGTGCCAGCTCCTGGGCTGCCGGAGCAGTGCTCCAGCACGCTCCGGCCCCAAATGACCCCTGCTACTAATAATAGTGCAGGTTTGCCACAGCTAAATTAATTTGAAACAATGCTTCGATTAAAGCATGCATACATGCAAGATAGATACTACATGTTTGGGCAGAGTTTATGCATTTGAGACATGATATCCAAGACATAGTCTATGGCCAATACAAATCAATTTCTGGACATAGGCAGCCAAAAAAGATTAGAATTGTCCACAGAGACTGGCAAGGTCTCGAGGCAGCAAGAGGAAGGTTGTGTGCTTAACATGCATGGGAAACTATAGGTGTTTATACACAAATGCTAGAAGTGTCCGAGGTAAAATTGGGGAATTGGAATACTTGGTGTTGGGGGGAAAATAGACCTTGTTGGTATTTTGGAAACTTGGTGAGATGAGGAAAATCAGTGGGATACGGTGATTCCTGGTTATAAAGGAAGGATGGGGGGGAAGGTTTGGAGGTGGGGTGGCTCTGTATGTCAGAGAGGGTATACAGTCCAGTAAGATTGAGAGGGTAAGTGAATTGGATTTGCTTCTGCTATGGGTTGAAATAGTGGGCCCAAAAGGAAGCTTAACACTGGGAGTTTGTTATCGCCCACCAGATCAAAAGATAGAGGAGGATTATAAAATGATGAATGATTTAAAGATAGCAGCTAGACAAAAAAACTGTGTCATAATAGGTGATTTTAACTACCCACACATTGATTGGGTCAATATGTGTTCAAGTCGGGAAAAAGAGATTGAGTTTCTAGACACTCTCGATGACTGTGCTATGGAACAGATGGCCACAGAACCTACCAGGGGAGAGGCAATCCTGGATTTGGTCCTAAGTAACGCCCAAGACCTGGTGAGAGATGTAAAAGTGATTGCACCACTTGGGAACAGTGACCATAATGCTATTGAGTTTAACATTTGTATAAATAGGGAATTGGCCAAAAAGACTGACACAACCACTTTTAACTTTAAAAGTGGTAACTTCTCTGATATGAGGGGACATGTGAGGAAGAAACTGAAAGGAAACGTAGAAAGGGTCAAAACCGTTGGGGAAGCTTGGAGACTATTTAAAACTACAATCCTGAGGAAGGCGAAGCTTGCGACGCATGGTGGGCACTTAGGAAAAGAGCTCCCGACCCCTTCCACCAAAAATCGACTTAAAATCGATAACCCGTAGCTAAATGCCTAAAAAAGGCTCCCGCAAATCAACGAGAGCATCGGCAGCAGACATTACAAAAACCTCCAGATCTGTAGCTGCCTTTTTTCCGCTACATGCCTCACCGTAAGTTTCGGCCCTCATGCCTTCAGATGACTCCAATATGGCACTGGTTTGACCTGACAACGATGCAGCACTGACTTCCCCATCGCAAACCAATGCAGCGCTCACAAAAAACTACCTCCGCGACCTACAAGAGGATCTCCTAAAAGACATGGTCTCCCTAGTAAAAGATCTACTGAAGCCAGTTCAATCCTCCTTGGTGGACCTGGTGAAAGAAGTTAAAGAGGCCGCAAAAATGGCTGAAAGTGCGTCAGAAATGGCCCTCACCCTCCAAGAGGAGGTAAGATCTCTACAAGTATTAGACAATGCAATGCAGACTTGTATAGCCATGCTTGAATCTAGATGGAGGCAATTTAATTTAAAGCTTCGTGGTTTTGAGGAGGGGGCTGAAGAGCACAATGACTTAGCATCATTTATTTCGGTCAGGTTGGCAAAAACGCTGGAGTTAGAAGATGAGATGGCTCCTGCAATCTCTAGAGCCCAGCGCTTGGGCCCACTAGCATCAGTGCGAAAAGGTAGACCTCGAAACATTCTAAAACAGTTTATTTACCAGAGAACAAGAGATAAAGATTTAGAAGAGGCAAGAGCAAGAAGGGAGGTGACCTTTAGAGATCAAAAGATTTTTGTGCCGTTGAATTTGCCACCGGAAATTCTGGAAAAGAGGAAGAAGCTAAGGATTATTACTTCTAAACTCAATGAAGCCAAAATTAATTTCAGATGGTCTCCAACTTCAGACATTGTAGTGTATAAAAATGGACTGCAGTATAACGCCTCTAGTAATATCACAGGAAAAGTGCTTCTCAAAGCCTTGGGGCTGAAATTATCCAAGCAGGAAGAAGAACTTCTGGAAACCTGATCCTGATACCATTTCTTGTGTCCCAACTTTTGAAAAGTTATTCTCTTGGCCTATTTTTATATAAGTCACCAAAAGGAAATCTCATATAATTATAATTTTGCTTTCAATTAGATTACTAGCAGTGTCTATATGGCAATATAGAAAAAGTATCATGGGTATAAGTATAATTTTAATTAGAACATATGGTTTTATATCTGTTCTATGATGTTCAACAGTTTTAGACAATATATAACATTGTTGCGATTGTCCATGCAATATTTTTTGTTATTAAATGTTTGGTTCTCTTTCCTGAACCAGAAATTATTCCTATTGAAAAGTCATGGAATTGTTTATCATAGTGTCTTCTTTCTAAAATATTACTTAATTAAGTTTAATATCCCTTGGTGAATATCAAATTAATGCACGATTTATTATTCCTTATATGGTGAAAAGGGGAAGATTGGTGTAAAACAGTGTGCGTATTGCATAGATTATTTCCCCTCCTGTTTTACATAGGTTTCTAGCTAGGGTGCCTTTGTTGTGTCACCCTATTAGCCGGGACTCTGGGTAGTCCAGCTTCCTAGATCCTACCCCTATTATTAGGGGTGTATGTTTTGAATAGTTCTTTTTAGCTTAAGTTTAGTTTTAGTAGTAAATATAAGGTTTTAAGAAGAGCAGTTTTGTAAGAGTTATAGCTTAGTTAGGTTAGTGTTAAGTTTTAGTTGTAAGTAGGGCAAGATACCAAAACATTATAGCCAACTTAAAGCTTAGACTATTATTACATTCTATTATTCCTAATGTCTCAACAGGTCCTAATGTCTCCAGATGGAATGCCAGAGGCTTAAACAACAAAATCAAAATTAAGAGGGCTTCCAACTACTGGGCGAGAGAACGAGTAAATATTTTGTGCATACAAGAAACTCACATAAAAACTACAGACAGGCAGGAGACAGGCAGGTTCTAAAGTCTACTTGGTTTCAACAACAATTTCAGGCCCCTGGAACATCTAAGTACAGGGGGACAGCAATTCTAATATCTAAAAATTTACCCTTTCAATGTTCATCTACCAAAATAGATCCACGGGGACGTTTTATTTTTGTCAAGGGGGAATTACAGGGGGAACCAGTAACACTTGTTTCAATCTATGCCCCCAATGTGGATCAAATTTTATTCTTAAAGGAAGTTTAAAAAAAATTAATGGACTTCAAGCAGGACGAAGTGATAATAGGCGGAGATTTAAACCAGATAGTGAACCCAAATTTAGATAAAACCCACAAAACCCTAAACTTACAGAAAAAACATTGGAACACAACTGAATTGGAAAAAGTCTTACAATTTTTTGATTTAGCTGATGTATGGAGAGTGCTGAATCCTAGAACACGTCAATACACCTATTTTTCTCCTACACTCGTATTGATTTCCTTTTTGCATCCAACAACCTAATTAATGATATTAGCAACGCCGACATTGGCCCCTGTCACATTTCCGACCACTTTTGGGTATCTTGCAGATTAGAAAAAAATCCGAATGATAACAAAGGTTTGTAAACAAACTTTTATTGCAAAATGAGGCTATTAGTGAAGAAATTAGAGCCAAAATTTCAGAATATTTTGAATTTAATGCAGAGTGTGAGGTGACACATCCCAATAAATGGGATGCTTTCAAGGCTGGGACACGAGGACACCTAATCTTATTGGCTTCATCCTACCAAAAAACCCAGATTAAAATTAGTAGCAGAACTGCAAACTAAGATTAAAAATTTAGAAGTCAGGCATATGTGTTTTGGAGGCAACCCCCCCCCTAAAAAAACTCAATTTAGAAAGGAAAAAGCTTGATCTCCTAGAAACATCCCACATTCAGAGACAACTTTTAATTATGAAACAGAAATACATTACCAAAACACCAAAATCTATTAAAATGCTCAAATTCAGGGTAGCTCAAAAAAAATTAATCGAATTTGATTTATGCTATTAGAGATCAGGAAGGTAAAAGCCACACTACTCCAAAAATATTACTAATGTCTGATTTTTATTCCAAATTATATACTTCGATTAACCCCTCAAATCCAGATATCCATAATTATTTAAAATTAATTCGCTATGATAACAAATTATTGGCTGAACATAAAGATTTTTTGGAACACCCGGTTTCACCTCAAGAGCTCTGTACTATTATTTCAAATATGAAAAATAATAAAACCCCGGGTAGAGATGGCTTCCCAGCAGAATTCTTTAAAAAGTTTAAACCTCACCTTGAAGCACATCTATTAAAGACAATTAATCATGTACTTTCCACAGGAATTATGCCAAATTCATGGGCAGAAGCGAGAGTGGTTGTGTTACATAAAGCTGGTAAAGATCAATTGGCCCCTGCCTCTTACCGTCCTATTTCAATTTTAAATTCTGATTTTAATTTTTTTTCTTCTATATTAGCATCAAGACTTAATAAGATTATTACACAATACATACACAAGGACCAAGCTCGTTTTATGCCTGGCCAGAACATCCTGGATAACATAAGGAAAACTTTAAATGTTATAGCGTACAGTAAATCCAGACAGTTGAAATCAGCCATTCCCTCCGTTGATGCCGAAAAGGCCTCTGATAGGGTGGAGTCAAGATTCTTATTAAAATTATTAGAACACATGATGTTGGTCCTAATTTTCTTCAAGCCATTAAAGCAATTTATTTAGACCCAAAGGCACAACTCAGCATAAATCAATATTGTTCTGAAGACCTACATCTCAAAAGAGGCACGAGACAGGGTTGTCCCCTGTCTCCGCTTCTTTTTGCCATATCTTTAGGGCCTTTGGCTCATGCAGTAAGGACTGACCCCTTGGTAAAGGAATTAGAAATCAATTCAGAGCTTTGTAAACTGAGCCTCTTTGCTGATGACACCATTTTTTATCTCCAAGATCCCAGAATAATGGATATTGGAATGCTGGGATATGGCAGTGGCAGATAAAATAGCCACACAGTTATTGGTTGCTCAAACTTCAACTTTATCTAATAATTTTTTGGAACGGTAGTTTCCCTTTTTCGATTATACGTCCTCAAGTTCTGGTATGCTATTTAAGTTACCAGACAAATATTTACATTTTGCCGTTTACTAATATCACATTTAGATTTTGAAAACTGATGTAACTGTTATAGATTGGCTATAATAATCACCTGTTTATAGTTGTGAGGGTTTGTTCATTGTAAATGTATAACTGTAGTTCTTATACTTATGATGTTATTGCTCTATTTTATGTTTGTAAGTTATATTGAAAAAATAAAACAGTTTTGGTTAAAAATAACCAACTACAATCCTAGAAGCTCAGAAAAATATATACCGCAGGTTAGGAAAGGCACAAATAGGTACAGAAAAAAGCCTGCATGGTTAACAAAGTAATGGAAGCTGTAAAAGGTAAGAAGGATTCCTTTAAGCGGTGGAAAGCTAGTCTCAGTGAGGTTAATAAAAGGGAACACAGGCTGTGGCAAATAAAATGCAAGTCTGTGATCAGGCAGGCAAAAGGGGAATATGAGGAGCATATAGCAAAAAACATAAAGACCAACAATAAAACTTTCTTCAAATACAATAGAAGCAGGAAACCAGCCAGGGAGGCAGTGGGGCCCATGGATGACCATGGGGTAAAAGGTGTACTGAAGGATGATAGGGAAATGGCTGAGAAGCTGAATGCATTTTTTGTCTCTATCTTCACTGTGGAAGATAAGAAGTGCTTGCCCACTCCAGAACCGCTGATTTTGGGAGGGGTGTTGAAAAACCTAAATCAGATTGAGGTGATGAGAGAGGAGGTCCTACAACTGATAGGCAACTTAAAAACGGATAAATCACCAGACCCAGATGGCATACATCTGACAGTTCTGAAAGAACTCAGATGTGAACTTGTGGATCTCCTGACAAAAATATGTAATCTTTCATTAAAGTCTGCCTCATTCCTGAGGACTGGAAGGTAGCTAATGTCACTCCCATCTTTAAAAAGGGTTCCAGAGGAGATCCAGGAAATTACAGCCCAGTCTTTCTGACATCGATACCGGGTAAGTTGGTGGAAACTGTTATTAAGGGAAGAATTAGTAGGCACATAGATGAACAAAACCTATTGAGGCAGACTCAGCATGGGTTCTGTAAGGGAAGATCTTGTCTCACTAACCTGTTAGTGTTTTTTGAGGGAGTGAACAAGCATGTGGATAAGGGGGACCCAATAGATGTTGTTTACCTTGACTTCCAGAAAGCTTTTGATAAAGTTCCTCATCAAAAGCTCCTAAGTAAGCTCAATAGTCACGGGATAAAAGGAGAAGTCCTCTTGTGGATCAAAAACTGGCTAATTAATAGGAAACAGAGAAGCCAAAAATCCTTACTATAAATACATGTTGATGGGGTCTGAACTGGCAGAGACTGACCAAGAGAAAGATCTTGGAGTTGTAGTGGATAACTCACTGAAAATGTTGAGACAGTGTGTGACTGCAATAAAAAGGCCAGCATTATGCTGGGGATTATTAGGAAGGGAATTGAAAACAGATCAGCCACTATCATAATGCCCCTGTATAAATTGATGGTGCGACTTCATTTGGAGTACTGTGTACAGTTCTGGTCACCACACCTCAAAAAGGATATTATAGCATTGGAAAAAGTGCAGAAAAATAAAAGGGTTGGAACACTTTCCCTATGAAGAAAGGTTAAAATGCTTGGGGCTCTTTAGCTTAGAGAAATGACGGCTGAGGGGTGACATGATCGAGGTTTATAAGATTATGCATGGGATAGAGCAGGTCGAGAAAGAAGTACTTTTCTCCCTTTCTTACAATACAAGAACTCGTGGGCACTCAATGAAATTGCTGAGCAGTCGGGTTAGAACAAATAAAAGGAAATACTTCTTCACCCAAAGATTGATCAACATATGGAATTAACTGCCACAGGAGGTGGCGGCGGCTACAAGCATGGACAGCTTCAAGAGGGAATTAGATAATCATATGGAGCAGAAGTCCATCAGCCACAAGTTATAGACAGGAACTCTCAGTCTGGGGCAAGTCACGCTCTGTATTCTTGGTGCTTGTGGGGGAGTAACAGTGGGAGGTCTTCTAGTGTCCTGGCCCCACTGCTGGACCTCCTGATGGCACCTGGTATTTTTGGCCTCAGTGTGACCCCATCTATGGATACTTAAATCCAGAAACTGGAGCCATGAACAGGCAAGACAGAACTTTGACAAAGCTAAGACCCAGATTTGCAGGAGTGTGGGTGGGAATGAGGTAAATAAATGCATGGAGGGGGGGGTTAAAAAAACCTTCGAAATAATAGCAGCACTGTTCTATTAAGAAATGGGTGCCCTCTGAGATCTCAGTGGATGATGTGTGGGTTGCTAGCCTTTAAACCTTGATTTCTGTCAGTGAAATACTGGGAGGGGGGAGCAGGGCTCTTCCCAGTCTACCTCTGCTCTCTCTCCCCCCCCCCCATCCTGGAGGAAGGACTCATCAGCAGTGTTCTCTCTAAGCTGAGTTACTGTGAACTAGCTCACAATTTTTTAGCCTCCAGCTCAGATTTTTGTCTTAGCTCAGGAAGGATGGCTCCAGAGCAAACTAATTTATGCAGTAGCCAAATTACTCGCTCAGAACTTCAATGCCAGTAGCTCACAAAGTAGAATTTTCGCTCACAAGACTCCACAGTTTAGAGGGAGCATTGCTCATCAGGGCCAGCCCCAGGAGCAACTCCCAGGCAACTTGATTCCATACAGCTTGTGCCACTCAGCGAGGTACAGCAGTGACCACGACTTGATGCCACGCAACTTGACAAGATTCAGTGGCAGCGTCCACACAACTGTATGACTTGGCTGGGCCTGACAGTGGCCACCACACAACTCCTCCTAGCGACTTGCAACCACACAATTTTTGCAATTGCACCAGACTTTTCCCAGGGCAAGGCTGTTGGGGAAGGGGAACGGGACAGCTGAGACAGTGTGGTATAGTGATTAGTGCCGGGGTAGGAGCTAGAAGACCCAGTTTCCCACACTCTGCCTTGGAAGCTTCCAGAGTAGTTGCCAATCTCCAGTTGATGGCTGGAGATTTCCTATTACTACTGATCTCCAGGTGAGAAATCAGTTCACCTGCAGAAAATGGCCACTTTGGAAGTTGGACTCTATGGCATTATGCCCCAAATCCCACCCTCCTCAGGCTCCACCTCCAAAATCTCCAGGTACTATATTTCCCAACCCAGAGCTGGCAACCCTGTTCCTGAGTGACCATGGGCCAGTTGCTCTCTCTCAGCCTAATCTACCCCACAGTGCTGCTGTGAATATAAAATGGAAGATAATGATGCAGTCTCCTTGGGGTCCCCACTGGGGAGAAAGGTGGGATATGAATAGTGTGATTTTTTAAAAAAAGCTAAAGAGTGGGGGCAGATAAAATTGCTCGGTTGGTGTTAATGGAAAGAAGGGAAGAGGATGGGAGTGACAGGAGAAAGATGAAATAGTGGGGGGGGATGAGAATACAGGGGGAAATGAAGTGATCCCTTCCCACAGGTCATTGTAGGTTCCCTACTTGTTTTTTTCTGATTAGTACGCTAAGACTATCAGCCTTCAGTTGGCATTGCTGTTGTTCTACTTGACACATACAAATATATTTGGTTCAATTACAGTGCATCAGTCAAGGCCACTACAGTTTTTATATATATCTCACTCAAGGTGTTTAGTTGCACATACCCTTAAAATGGCATTGGGGCACCTAGACAAGCAGAGAAGTAAGTGGAGGAGACAGAAGCCTTCTCTGTTGCTGCTTATGGAATTCCATCTCCAACACTTCATCTGACTTCTTCATTTTTCAATGCCAGGCCAAAACAACTTAAGTTACCCAGACATTTGGGGACTCAGTGACTGGATGGTTTTTAGGTTTTTCTGCTGTTATTCTATTGGTTGATGGGTTTATGATTGTGACCCAATTCTTTAATGATTGAGTAGTTTTATTGGTATGACGTGCTCTAGTATTATAAATATCCTAGTTTTATGGTACAACTTTTAATTTTTTAGTTTTACTGTACTTGTAAAGAGTTTTAGATTAAATGCTGGGGAGTATAGAAATAAGAGTCTTAAATACCTGCTCCACTGCTATGACACATTTTTGTTTTTTTAATTTAAAGTCTCTCTGGGCCAAGAATGTTTTCAAAGAATAAACTTGCTGGATGACCTGCAGCAGCTCAAAACTATTTGCTTCTGGTCTCAAGCCGTTAGATCAGCTGTTAGAACAGTTGTGGTGTCTGATGAGAAATTGTACAGGATCACATGGTGACTGGTACCAGCTATTATGCCGTAAGAAAGAACATAAAAAGCCTTTGTCTTTCAAGTGTTAGGGAAGGTTTTATTTTTTTGCACAAGCTAAGCAACAGCTAGATTTAAAAAAAAAAAGGAATCATTCTATATCCTGAAAGGACTCATGTCACTTACCTTTGGCTCTAAACACACCATTCTCATTGCAGAACGTATTTTATCTGTTATTTTCTTACACTTACATCCTTCACATCTTTCTTCCAAATAAAATGTATAGTCTCCATGTATACTCATATCATCCACTCAAAAGCCCTACAGTGCCTCTTGTACCAAACCAGGCTAACCATCTGTTAGCTATTATCTAGACTTTTTACTTAATGTTCATTAAGCCCGGTAACTTCTGCTTATCCAAAGCACAGCCTATTGGGGCACACTCAGACAATATTCTCTGCTTTGGTGTGCCTTTGACACAAAAAACACACCAACAGCAAGCATCTACCAAGCTTTCCAATAAAACTATTCCTTGATTCTTTGCACAAATGGCCCCTAAACAATACCCCTTCTTTAGGTCTTAAGAGGACCAGAAAATCTAGTAACAAACTAGTTTAAAAGATTCCCAAGCTCATTTTAAAATAGATTTATTCCTTTTCATAACACTTTGAGAAACAATTTCGGATGTGGATCCTTTAAATGGCTGGTAATCTCATCTTCAATCTGCTGACACCAGCAGAAGTGTCCTTACCTTTATGCACCTTAACTGGCAAATGCCCTCTGTTCTAAACTGAAAACAATGCTAACAAATGCCAGCTAGCCAGAATATCAAATTAAAGAGGGTAAGTTTGTTACCCAAAAATTTAAGATACAAAGATGAAATCAGCAGGCCACCAAGCTAGAGGTTCACTTCCTGTTTGTGATGTACTGTGGCTGGTCGAGGTGATATATTTAGTATATACTTTTCAACAAGAATACAGAAGAAAAAACAAAATATAAACAGTTGTAAATATATGTTACCCTGCCTATGAAAGAACTTTTAATGTACACATTATTTCAGCAGGGTGCAGAGGGAGCTGACTTCAGTGTCAAAATCATTTGTTGCCTTGTTCAGGTCGCATGGTCCACATGAGGGAGCTGTGCCATCTGACTGGCTAGAAAAGGAACTCCAGAGGTGGCTTGGGGAGGCCATGACATGTCTGGGAGTTCAGTTACAAACAATGCTGCCCAGAAAAGGGAGAGAACGCTCGGCACAGCAGTAACATTAGATTAGAAAGACCCCAGCTATAACTGGATATCAATGCAATACTCCACAGCAGTTTTAACTGTTAGGTACAATATATATTCTTACTCATTTTTGATGTTTTACTTTAGTGCCAGACTGAATTTGAGGGAAAGGAAATATTTTAGCTTGAAATAAGTGGGACTGGGCCCCCAAAGCTGTACCCTAAAAGCTTACCTGTTTTGCACTGATTCATTGCTATTTGCTGCACTGAAAGCCTGCTGCCTCAGCACATTTTTTGTTTCAAGTCTGACTTCCTCCTGGTCACTGTTGCTAGAAAAGGGGCCAGTTTGAAACAAAAATGGTGCTCAAAAAGGAGCCAGTCAGGGTTGCAGCGGCAGTGCAGTAGCACTCCAGAGTAAGCCAGATACTAGGGAAGGAAGCGCAATGAATGGGGAGAAGCTGGCTGCATAAAATACACACAGTTTAACTCAGCATCAAACCAAACCATTTCACCCAACCCCCAAGCTTTATTATAGAAGAAATTGAGATAAGAGTAACAAAATGATTTATTCTAGTTTCCTCTTACTGAAGATCTTTTTTATGTACAGAAACTGTAAAAAAAACCTTTTGAGCCATTGTTTAAGAGCAGGCATACGTGCTGCTGAAATAAAGTTATGGGCCCTGGAAAAAACTGAAGAGTCAGTTTGCTGTGATCAGGGAATGAGGCAGTTGGAGAGGTTCTCCCCCTCATCAAATATCCTTGATAACATCTTCAAGTTCCTCTTTCGTGTACATATGGAACTTCATCCCAGGCTCCACTGTTGCAAGCTGCAAGGACAGGAAGAAAGGGTTATACATGCCTATATACATAATGAAGTAACAGTTCAGACAAGAGAAGACAAATCGCTACACTTGGAGCAAATGCCGCTAATGGGAATGGTCCCTGAAATAGCTGTCTCTGAAATTACTTTTAACAAGCTCTACAGCAGAACCAGAACAAAGAAACCTTGCTAGGAGAGCCTTTGCGTGTGCTATCAACACTCAGCCGTCTTATGGCAACCCCATAAGGTTTTAAAGACAAGAGATGTAGAGGTGGTGTGTCATTGCCTCCCTCTGCCTAGCAACCCTAGACATCTTTGGTGGTTGCCCAGTCAAGTACTAATCACAGCTGACCCTGATTAGTGTCCAAGTTCTGGTGAGATCAGGCTAGCCTCAGCTATGCAGGTCAGGACAGAGTCTACGTGTTATAGAAGGTTTAGATTAACATAAAGCAAGTGCTTATTCTGATTTGTGATAAGATGCAACCAGTGTGCTAATGACACTCAATTTATTTTCCATGGAACCAGGTGATACTTGCAAGTTCTTAGTCTAAAACAGCTAGATTCAAGTCCAGTAGCACCTTAGAAACAAACAAACTATTTGGGGTATAAAGCTTTCAAGCGTCAAATGCAGACCAACATGGCTACCTTATGAAAATCTCTTCTTAGTCTAGAGACAGTGATGCACTGGATGTCAGCTGAAAATACTGAATTTAAACCCAGACAGTACAAAAGCATTAATGGTAGACCTAGCTGACCCAGGAACTGGCAGTTTCCTTGTTCTGGATGGGTTATGCTGCACCTAAAAGATGTTTGTACATGCTGCTGGACCCAGCGCTTTCCAGACTGGGGGTTGGATCCAGTGATCAACTTGCAGAAGGACCACAGATCCTCCCGATCCCCCCCCCCAAGTCACTTTCAACCTTGGGAAAACTGATTCCCATGGTCACTGGAGCTGCTTGGAGAAAGCACCATGTAGGTAAACGGGCTACAGTGAGAAGAAAAAGAAACTGCTCACGCTGCCATTAGCAGAAAGGCGATTTTGCCTCCTTCACCCTCCTCCCTGCAGCCCCCAAATCTCAGCCCCAGAAAAACTTTCCCAAGGGTGGAAATGTTTGCAGGGGAGGGGAAAGCAGGGAACATCTGCAACAGTCAATACCTTGTGCTGATGGATCCAGGTGGGTAGCCGTGTTGGTCTGAAGCAGCAGAACAAAGCTTTTGTGCATAAGGTATCTGAATAAGTGTGCTTGCACACAATGTAAGCAGACAGACCATGCCCTTTTGCTGAGGTGTAAGCTGGAAGCCAGCACCTTTCATTTAATAGCACCCCAGGAGTTCATATGCCAGATAATTTGACCAAAATTATACAAGAAGGAAGCCAGGCTGCAGGCCCCACAAGACATGTCTAGGCAGAGACCCTGATAGGTATGACATCAAGGTCTGACCATGCTGCCACCCTCTACAGGTTTGCACATGCTAAAACAATGGACTTGTCTCACCCCAGAGCTAATGTTAATCCTTTCAACCCCGCCTCACCTTCCCTATTTCCACATTTACTTCACAAAAGCTACCCCTAACCAGGGGTCTTTTTGGGCCGGAGCCCTCCGGAGCACCGCTCCGGCGGCCCGTGTGGTGGCAAGCCCCGTCTCCGGGTCCACAAGCCCGCGTAGGAGCACTGCGGAGGGCTCCCCTTCTCTTCCGGCGCTGTTTTCTGCCAGTCCTTCCATCTCTGGGTCCTGCACCGTCTCCTCCTGCCCCACGTGCGTCCACCCCGCTTGTCCTCCATCACCGCCAGGATGCTGCTGGCCTGTGCTCTCCGTCCAGCCGTGGCTGCTTTAGCTCTCCGGCCCGTCCAAGTGCAGCTGTGCCGAGGTGCGCCTCTCTTGCCTGCCACCCTGGCCCCCGTCCCTTCACCTGCTCGCTGTGGCTGCTGTGTGGCGACGAGCCGGGCCGGCCTCCTGCGTGGGTCCCGGGCCTCACCCTCCCTGGCCTGTACCTCCGGAGGGCTCCACACCGAGGCCGAGCGCGGCTGAGGGGGCCGGGCGCGCACGTGTGGGCTTTGGAGAGGCCCCGTGGTAGAGTGGCCTTTGGCACACCGACTGGGGAGTGCTTACTCGCGAGGGAGTCCGCTAGCTTTCTAGCAGGGCTGCCTTTGGCATCAAGAGCCGCCGCGCGGGCTGGGCAATGGGCTCGGGCGCCTGGACCTGGGTTGCTGCTGGGCGCTCTCCCACAGCCCGCACGCCGGAGCCACGCCGAGCCATGTACTCGGGGAACAGCAGCGGCAAGGGCGACAGGACTGGCAGCGGCGGCAGCCTGAAGCCGGGGAAACGGGACGCCGAGCAGCGGCAGGCGGCCGAAGACGTGGGGCCGCCCTTCAGCGCCAGCACCTACAAGCTGCTGGCCCTGCTGACCGCCACCATCGGCCTGCTGGGCTTGTGCAACAACCTGCTGGTGCTGGTGCTCTACGCCAAGTTCAAGCGGCTCCGCTCGCCCACCAACCTCTTCCTGGTCAACATCAGCCTCAGCGACCTACTCGTCTCACTCTTCGGCGTCAGCTTCACCTTCTCCTGCCTCCACAGCCGCTGGGTCTGGGACGACGCCGGCTGCGTGTGGGACGGCTTCAGCAACAGCCTCTTCGGTAAGGGTAGCACACGCGGCACGCTGCCTGCCCCCGGGAGCCCCGATACGAGAGTGGCTCTGTCCATGTGCAGAGCGCGCTGGGCGGGGCTGCCTCCCCCCCCCAGTATGTGCAGAGCAGCCGAATGGCGCCCTCCGAGGCTCAGCCAATCTGGGATTCGGATGCACGTTGGCGCTCCCATAGCAAAGCATGTGCCAGTTCCTCAGGTTTCTGATCGACACCCCTCCCCTTTTTAAGGAGAAAATTAAGCTGTTATTCTGGGGCCCATCTAGCCCGCTTGGTATCAGTGACCTCCCTTCCTCCTTAATCTAGATCATCCAGTAATCTCCTGGTTTCCCTCCTTCTTCTCTTTTTTCCTCCATTCCGTTTCCCTCCTTCTTCCCTTCTCTTTCGTTCCCTCCTTTCCTTCTGTTTCTTTCCCTCTTTCCTTCCTTCTTTCCTTCTCTCTACTCTCTCTCTTTCCTCCTGTAGCCCAACTCTAGTGAGAAGGGGTTTAAAGTTTAAACCCCTTCTCTCTTCGCTCCCCCCCCCCCAAGGGAAGGGGAGGGAAAGCTTTTAAAGACGCCTCCCCCCCCTTTTGCCATCACTTCCGGTGATGTCAGGGGGCGTGGCATATGGTAATAGCCCAGTAGCTCATTAGCATATCATATGCTAATGAGCTCCTGCAGCTCTTTTTCTACGAAAAGACCCCTGCCCCTAACACTTTCCTACATAACACAAAAGGAGAGTCATCAAACAGTATTTTTTTCTTTTTGATTAAGTTTAATTAGACAGGCATTAACACTCCAAATCACCAGAAGAAGCTATCAGTTTCAATTTAAGCTTTATTTTTACATCAAGAACTCCTCCCAAGATATCTCCTGTTCACTTTGTCAGTTCCTGGGAACCCCATTCATAATTTCCCCAACACGTTGTTGTACTTTTAGTTAAACTCACCAATGCTTTGTTCCAAGGGGCAGTCACTTTAGCATGCCCTCAGGTCCCATTTTTGCTATAACTAGACTGTGCCTTGGCAGCACTGCTTTGCGTGTGCTGGGTAACCACCCTGCATCACACCCCAAATACGTCTGGGTTCCTTCCATCTTCCACAGCCTGTGCTCCACGGATCCCTGGTCTTCAGGACAGGTAGCTATTACCCCTTGAACCCACTGTTATATTCCCTCTCTCCCCGAAATTTCTGCTAGCTTGTGTGTTTGTTTCCAGTGTGCATTTATCTTCTGTATGTGTGTCATTTTTGATACCATTTTCCTCTTTCAATAAAACAACCTTTTTGGTTACAGCAATGGACTGGTTATTTCTGAGAGTTCTCGAAGAGAAAGATCCCTGTAGACATTGGTAACCCATCTTGCTTGCTACTCCCCTCTCACAAGCCTTTATCTTCTTCGCTAATTCCCACAACTCAAATAGGAGACAAGCCTACATAGCATTTGACGTAACAACAAAAGCTTATACCTTGAATAAAACTTGGTTGGTCTTAAAGGTGCCACTGGACTCAAACTTTGATCTTGTGCTGATGGATCACTGGATCCATCCAAGTGCATCAGGCCAGAAGTACCTTTTATTGACTTAGGATCACTTGCAACTATAACTGCTTCTAGAAACCGCTGACCTTGCCACTGTGAAACAAGTTTTGGTAACCTCTAGGCTAGTCTACTATAATATACTCTACACAGACTGTACGGAAACTTGAGTTCAGAATTAAGGCTTACTGCAGATATGAGCTCCTGGGAAAATATGCTAATGCTAGAACAGCTACACTGGAAGCCAGCTTGTTTCTGAGCATGATTCACAGTGCTGGTTTTAACCTTTAATGCCCTTAATGACCCTGTGAGCGGTAGAGTATTTTTCCTACTATATGCTGATTTTTTTCCCTGGATACAGAGCGTTTGAAATCAATGCTGTAGAAATAACAGAAAGTCCTGACAGCAATGTCATAAACCAGGGAAGTACCCTTGGACAAGGGAAACACCCTTTTAAATAGTTACCACAGTAACAAGCAGACATGTTACATATGAGGAATTAGGTTTTTGCTAGATAGCCTTGCTGTAAGCTCAAAGATTTTGGAACTCCAGTAGTTGGTCTGTGATACAAGTATACAGTACGATGTGTTTCATGGAGCCCAGAGCAAGGGAAAGAATGCTGTCTTTAAAAAGGGCATTCATTGAATGTGTTGCATTCTCCATGTCCTATTATGTATCAATTTGAGAGACGTCCAAGCAGTGACAAATTACAAGGAGTCTCTCAACGAACAACAAGGTTGGGAGTAAATTTAGGGCTGTTCAGCAAGAAGATGCTGAACTCTTACTTCAAGACCAGGGAACATCTCAAGAATACTATCAAAGCATCAGGAATAGGTACAAGATCCTCACACTGTGCCTACAGTATGCCATCCATAATAAAACACCATTATAAAGAGACATTCCAATGTCAAATCTCAGCCTAGCCTACCTTATAGGGTTAAAGAATACAATGAGGGGAGGAGTACATGCGTACACTGCCCTGAGTGCTTTGGAGGAAGGGTGGAATAAAATACAAGCAAACAAATTAAGCCACCTTAACATTCCCTCACTTTTGTTCGTAACCACTGCCTCACTCTGGTTATTAACTTTAAGAACTCTGGTTCTTAATCTTTAACCCAGGCACACAATTATACCTCACCAGTAAAAATTTAGGACATAAAAACAACAGTCCAGACAAGGTATTCATGATGCAAGCACATGATGCACAGATCTCAGGCATGCATCCAATGAAACTCTTGTTCCTGATGGTCATCAATCAACTCCTTAATGTTAGGTTTGCGTTCCATTAGCTGTGTGCCACTTTAAGAGCCTACATGGAAAATGAAGGACCTGGGACATTATCTTTAATGTACAGTATACAGCAACCCTGCTTGTTGTCAGGAGTAATTTCAAATGATGTGAAAGGGCTGTCTAAAATCCCAAATGCCTTCTATTTGCCACCAAAGTTCTGAATACCTTCCAAGATCTGTAAATAATTTCTAGGACGGCCATATCGCTCCCATTAAGTGTCCCAGACATTGGCAGAACGCTTTTGCTTATATCAAGAGAGTGAAATACATACCTCAATGTTAGTTGCATTCAGTTTTTCTTCCATAACTTGCTTTAGAATGATAAGTGATGACTTGATTGCTTCTTTCAGTGTCATTGACTGTTTTAAAAAAATCATAAAAATTAGATGCTAAGGGCTGATGTATACATGATGACAGATGCATTAAGTATATTTCCACACAATCACAATTGGTAAAGTGATGCAGTGGCATATGAACAGCTGACCATTCTATATAAGGTACTGCACACAAACAGCTAAACAGGGTCACTGCTCATATGGTTAAGACTGAATTAATGTAATAAATTATTCCTCCATCCAGGTAGCATTAAAAATCTTTGCCCATATGGTGGTGGTGGGGGGGGGGACTGATATGAAGGTAAACAACATAAACCAATGCTTTCACATCTTATCAGTAGGATTTCTAATTGTAGATGGTTGGTTATAACAGAAAGACATCTACAAAGCAGATAAGTACTATGGCTTTAAAATCAGTTCTTATGCACACAGATGTTATTTAACCATGCTAAAAAGTAGATTGCCTCACAGTAAGTGTTGTTTTAGAGAAGTTCTACATCAATAAAAAACTCAGGCATAAAGCAAACTGGGTAACTTAAATAAATGAAGAAGAAGAAGAGATTGGATTGGGAAGCCGGAAGTGGATTAGCGATGGCGGTCGCTCTCTCCGACCTGCGGAGGAGCGATTAGCACACCAGCAACATGGAGGGCTTTTGAGGGTTAGCCTCTGATAGCTATTTGCCGGAGAATAGAGGCTTCCCTCCGCCCTGACGGTCCGGTTGCTGTGTGGCCTTCGAGCACAAGCTAGTTCGACTGGGGCAAGCGCAAGAGATCCAGCGGAATAACGATGATTGGGAGCGAGGTCTGATTGAAGACTGACAATGAACGTGAGTTCTGTTTGAGTGGACTGATTGATAAGCAAATCCCCCCCCCCCTGGGAAAGCGGAGAGCAAGGAGGGATGCCTCCTATGCGCATAAAGAATCAAGCGAAGCGAGGGGGGAAAGGGGGGAAGCAAACAGCGATTTGTTTTGAGAGACTTATCTGAGAGCCTGCTGCAAAAATGACAAGCCCTTCGAGCCTTTGTATAACGGTTTGAATTTGTAAACAAATTGGAAAAATGCTGGCGACACGAGGAAAGTTAAAAGCGAAACCGGGAGTCAAAGCCCGAGGCCAGAGGAAGGAACTGACGTCATGAAGCTGCTAGCGGATATGTTAAAGCCGGTGGTAGAGCAACTCGATGGTATTAACTAACAGCTGACTTCGTTGAATCCCACCAAGGAACAGCATTGTTTTATGGGATGAACAAGTTAGCCTAAACATATTATTCATTTTTTAATTTGCGTTTTCTATAAACTACAATGAAATTAGGAAGGGGAACTACATACTATGGGAGAAAGAAAAGAAAACCCACTAAAAACCCAAGAGATGGTGGTCATACATACTGCTTAACAAATTAACTTTTAGCTCAAAGTTCGATTCAAGTTCATTGAATGTGGTCATCTAATAGTCAGTTTATACTGAAAAATGACTTTAAACACCACTTCTGACTTCTTAAAAAGCAACCTAAGAAATAATTATAACCATACATTGTAAGAGCTTTCAGAGTGTCATAACATCTCATTTTTTATACTTTTTGCCCCTCAACTAATAGCTTGCTTTCGGGGCAACTGCCCCTAATTTGGAATCTGAGTTCTCATCTGAAGATGCCGCTGCTCCTTCTACTTCGGTTTCTTTGGTGCTGTCCTCATTCTCAACTTCTCCTGATGGACGACTGTGTTGGTGCAAAAATTCACGTGCCTTTTCAACAGAGTCAATTTTTTCTTTCTTGTCTTTACATTTGAAGATTGTGCCTTCAGGAACAATCCATCTGTAGGGGATGTTGTTCTTTTGTAAAAATATCACCAAGTCTCTATATTTCCTTCTCTTTTTTAATTTCAAATGGGATGCCCTTTAACACTTTTATTTCTTTGTCTTTGATTTTCAAGGTAGATCCATTTATCGCTTTGAGAATTTGATCTCTCACTTGTCTTCTGGAGAATCTTATGATAACTTCCCCAGGCAGATTATTTTTTCTTGTAAATTCAGAATACAACCTATAGATCGTATCTATTTCACTTTGTAATGTATCCATTTTTATATCTGCCATAGGGCCTAGTACATCACACATAGTCTGTTTCAGATTCTTAGTCTTTTCTTCTGGAACACCTTGAAATCTTAAGACATAGCTTGCTCTCTCCATTTGTAGCTGTAACAGTTGAGACTCCTCCATCAATCTCTTTTTTTCCATCGCCTGCAGTTGTTTTTTAAGTTTTTTAGTGTTGGCATCCACTTCTTTTACTTCTTGTTCAGTTTTATCTATTTTTTTGGCTATTTCAGTTAATTGCATTTGCTGTGCATCGAATTTGCTATGCAATGCCATGACTCGTTCTAGCAGAGGTCGCAATGCTTCCGTCAGCATCTTTTGCAGCTCTGTAGTTGTGTCCTGTCTAGGGACAGGACTCGCTGGACCAGCAGTTCCAGCAAGAAGCTTAGGTTTCACTTGTTTGTCTTTCTCATCCTTCCTCATGGGCGCCATGTTTGGGGATTATTTACTTTTTGTAAAAGTTATCACAGTCTCTGATACTCAAACAGCTTGGTAAGCTCTTAAATGCTTTTTATTTCAGTCTGTCTTGCTTCACTAGTCCATCCCCCTTTTCGTGATCGCACAAAGTTCGCTTAACTTTTCTTAGCAGGGGAGAGTTCCCTCCCCCCTCGGTTTCAAAGGGTAGGTTTTCGACTAGATCTTCAGTGTTTCTCGCTTAGACTCCAACTCACGTTTCAATGATAGATCCCCTTTCATTTTCAAATCTCTCGGCCACCAAGCGCTTGCTCCAGTATGCGATTTCTGATTCCCATTCAGGACGCTCCGTGGCGGGACCTTCAGGGCATAGAGAAAGCCCCCCTTCACCAGCAGGGTCACCGGAGAAAGAGCCTTCTAGTGCCCCATGGCTGGGAGCCTCATGTGGAGGCTCCGGGGGTGGCACGGACAATCGTGCCCCCTCCTCACTACGGGCTCTGGCAGTCATATCCCGGAGATTGGGAGAAAGCGGCTGCCATGGCGAATGCCAAAACCGGAACTCCCTAAACATATTATTCAGACCTCACACTATTACCTTGTGATAAACTTCCTGCAGGGAGCTTTGTGCGCCTTCTGAAGCTGATCCAATTGCTCTTGCATCACACTGTACAAATGTCCCAGAAGGGTCCATGTGAAACCTACACAAAAAACCCAGAAGGAAATCCTTAAGAAGCATTTTATGGCCAGGTACATCTCCAGAAGTTCTATATAGATTTAAAACACTGTTATACCATCTTTCCACCCAACGTGGACCCTCAATGTGAAATACTTTTAAAAACATAAACCGGAAGAACATAAGCAGGAAGAAGGGTTAATGCCAAATGAAATAAAAAGGTCTTCACCCACTGGAAGAAGAAAACAATACTGAAAAGCAGACGAATACAGTCTGAAAGTCTGGGCAGACTCTCCAGAATCCCTGGGGAAGGAATTCCATAACTTTGATGGCATAATTGAGAAGGCCTTTTGTCACCTCAGATGATGGGTCACCTGAAACACAAGCCCTGAAGATTACTGTAATGGTCAGTTAGGTTTATATGAGAGTAGGGAGTCCTTAAGGTATGTTGTTTACAAGCCATTTACAGCTTTAAAGGTCTGTAACATCATCTTTAATTGAGCCCAGAAGCAAACTGAAAGCCAGCATAAAGGGAACAAGACTGGAGTGACAGGGTCCCTATGATCCACACTAGTCAACATTCTTGCCATAGCATACCAATTGTAGGTTCCAGATGCTCTTCAACAGTAGCCCTACAGACACCAAATTACAGTAAACTAGTCTATATCTATTCAGGGCATTCACTACAGCAGCAAGATCTTTTTTACCCAAGAAAGGCTGAAGCCGGTTTATTATTTTTTAATTATATCCCACCCTCCCCTGCGAGGCAAAGCTGGTGAAAGGTACTCCTGGCCACCACTGCAACCTGCTTATCCAACAGGCGGCCTGGGTCCAGCAGATATTCTAAAGCTGCAAATGTGCTCTTTAGGGGGAGTGCAACCTCATCTGTAACAGGAGACACCTCAATACCCAGTCAGTCCTTAACCTCATCAGTAGCACCTCTGTCTTGTTGGGAGTAAGCTTATTAGTCCTCTTCCACCCCAAAACTGCCCCTAGGCACTGATTCAAGGTTTCCATAGCCTTATTGGGATCTGTTGGAAATGCAAGACGGAGCTCAGTGTCACCTGCCTACTGAGTGACAATTCAGAACAAATCTCAAGATGCCCTAACCCAGCAGCTTCATGCAGATGTTGAAACACAAAGGGGACAAGACAGAACCTTGCAACAGCCAGAAACCAAGGGTCAAAGCAGTAACCCTCCAGCACCACCTTCTGAAACCTACCTTCCAGGCAGGACCTAAACCACTACATAAGGACATAAGAGCCCTGCCAGATCAGCCCACAATGGTCCATCTAGTCCAGCATCCTGTCTCACACAGTGCCCAACCAGTTCCTCTGCATGGCCAATAAAAGGGCATAAAGGCCGAGGCCATCCCCTGATGTTGCTTCCTGGCTCTGGGATTCAGAGGATTAGTGCCTCCGAATGTGGAGGTTTCCCTCAGTCACCATGACTAATAGCCACTGATAGACTTATCCTCTACAAAACAGTGCCTCACAGTCCCAGCCTGGGAAGGCAGTTCAGAAAGATATCATCAACGGTATTAAAAGAGATCCCAGAGAATCAATAGGGCTTGCATTCCTTCTTTCCATCTCCTGGTGCAGGTCATCTGCTAGGGTGATCTAGACTGTTTCAGACCCATAACCAGGCCTGAAACCAGAAAGGATTCAAACTTCTTCCAGGCATCCTTGCAGATGTCCATCCACCATTCATTCAATCACCTTGCTCAACAATGGTACATTATGAGACTGGGCGATAGTTATTCAAATCCCTTGGGTCCAGAATACATTTCTTTAGTAACGCACTACTATTAATGCAATACTCTGACTTGCAGCTAGAAGACAGGAGAAGCAAGAGCTCAGTATAGGATTAAGACAGGGGCTGCAAACCTGACCTCTTGTGGTAGGAGTAGTGTGCACATGGCAGACAAAAAAACACATACTGCGTGGCACTCAGTATTACATTTGAAACAACTATAAGGCCAACAGAGTTTAATACAGATCTGTTAGATGCTTTTGATCCAAAGAACTGCACAGTGTGCATCAAAACTCTCCCACTCCCTCAATCTACTGTAGTCCTTTCACATCCCCTTAAATGCACCCTAGGGGTCCAGGGTAGCTTTAGGGATAGTATGATATTCTGGAACTTGGGAGGGAGGGGGAGAAATCAATTAATTTGTATAGAAGTGCTTTGCATTCACGTACGGAGCCCTTTGGCTTCTGCAAGCTACTGATCCAAGCCTATGTGTTTAGAAAATGTCAGAGCTCAGGTTGTGACCTAAAAAGGACAACAGTCAAATATATCCACTGGTTAAATTCACACACCAAAATGGCATCTTGAGACCTGTCACTGTTAGCATACAGCTGGGTTATCTTTTAAAAGCACTGGTAGCACCTATAGAACCTGACCTGGATAGCCCAGGCAAGCCCTATCTTGTCAGACCTCAGAAGCTAAGCATCGATCAGCCCTAGCTGGTATTTGGATGCGAGACCTCCACAGAATACCAGGGTCATGATGCAGAAGCAGGCAATGGCAAACCACCTCTAAACGTCTCTTGCCTTGAAAATCCTACAGTGCTGCTATAAGCCAGCTGTGACTTGATGGCACTTTCCACCACCACCAGCACCTATAGAACAGCCTGTTTTTGAGAGTACAAGTTTTTACAGGCTAATACACTGCAATGAACTGCTCAACAGAAGCAAATAAGGGCAGTTTTTTGAATTTGAAAGCAATCACCTTGGTGGAAACTTACCAATTTATTTTAAGTGCAATCAAGACAGTTTATATATCAGTGCCAGGAATACTCAATATGATGGGAAATAAAGCAAAGATTAATTTTCCACAAAGCTTTTAAGCTGAGTAGTCTCCCTTGATGAATTTGAGAAGGCTTGTTCCTTTAAAGAGAACTTGGATCTTTCAAGCACACAGAGCTTCTCTAATTACAAGTGCTCCTCCAACCCCACCTAAGGAATGCCACAGCAGACTAAAGATATTATGTTACTGGTGGCTCTTCTGATCCTTTGAAAAAGGCTGAGGAATGTTTCACTCTTCCCCCTTTCACTCTGAACTTCAGTCATTTAGGATTTATGCACGTGCCATATTCTGTAAAACAGTATGCCACCCAGGCAGTTCTGAAAACTCAGGTCTATGAAACAACATGGTGGTGGAAAGCACCATCAAGTCACAGCTGACTTATAGCGACCCCGAAGGGTTTTCAGGCCAAGAGATGTTCAGAGGTGCTTTGCCACTGCCTGCCTCTGAGTAGCGACCCTGGACTTCCTTAGTGGTCTTCCATCCAAATAATAACCAAAGGTGACCCTGCTTAGCTTCTGAGATCTGACAAGATTGGGCTAGCCTGGGTGATCCAGCTCAGGGCATGAAACAACATAGACAAGCAAAACTGCTGTGCATGTATGCACGGGGGAGGGGGGAAAGGAGAAAGAAAAAGAGAGAAAGAGCAAACAGTAGCTCCTATCAGCAGAGCTACAGAGGTATCTGTAAAGTCAAAGCCATCATTCTACGCTATCAATTAAGATCCCATCATACGGCATCAGAAGCATAAGGCTGTGCAGGCGCTAAGCAATGACATATAGGTAAAGCAGGATCTAGTGTTGCCTTCACCATATTACCTTTGCTCATTTCTATAATAGATAACAGTTTTGCATGTTGTTTTATAGCAACTGTGACATCTGGACACTGATGTATCATTCCGAATCAACTTGTGTCGCCATTAATTGCAATCTGCTCATTTCCTGACTATTTCATATTCTGACCAAGTAGTGGGTCCTTTAGGCCACTGAGTGCACACATGAACAAGAGCGAAGACTAAAAAGCCATACTTACAGCTGAGGTCCCTTTTCATCAACTCCGCCAAAGAGTAGTGCCACACCAAATGGCCTTGACTGGAACAAAATCAAAAAAGGATCAAGAGTTTAGTGACTGGTTATGGCAAATGCAAAACAGACATTCAGCATACAACATACATGAACATTTACTCACCATAGCACCTGGATCAGCATCTTCTTCTCCAAACTGTAACGCTAAATTGGACACTGCTTGTGTCACACTCTCTACAGTCATGATTTCATTGTATGTAAACCAGTGATTCTGAGACAAGAAAGAGAGAGCTTTATTTATGTATACTTTTTCATATTACGGTTTCTGTCTGCTCCCCCACAAAACATAAAGTCCACCGAGGAATTCAAAGCAAAGTTCTGATGACAGGAAGCAATCCCATGTAACCTTGAGAGTAGGTCCCAGTGAAGTCAATGGATTTACTTCTGAGTAGACATTCCTGTGATTGCATTGTTAAACTTTACATTTAAGTACAGAAATGACAAAATCCTTCAGCTTCGGAACGGGATCATTCCCAGTCATGACCCTATCAGCTCCACCCTATCTTAACAGTTAGGACTGGGAACATTATTTCCCCACCCCCAGCCTGCCTGTGTGTGAAACTCCTACCCCTTACTCCCCTCCGAGCAGCAAACTGGAAGCAGCAAACAGGGAGATATTTACATAGCACTTCCAATGTGTTATCAGAATGGGGACACAAGGAATCTGGGCAGGAGGTGGATAAGCCAAGGAGCATTAGTTAACCATTCCTCCTAAAATACATGTATCACCTACCCTAGCCATCTAAACCAATATTCTATAGCTACACTATTCCCCATACAGGACTATCCAACCCTTTAAAATGTCATCCTAACCACATGGAAACTGCTTTTCCTTCAGTGGCTCTCACATAGTTAGGCTGACCTTTAATGACCCTACTGCATAGTCAGTAGCCAATTAAATTGGTCCCCATTCATAAGTTTAAACATTACAAACATTACACACAGAAAAGTAGCTCAGAAGGCTAGGATGGCATTAAAAGGACTGCTTGGTCTTTAGAAGCTTCCAAGGAATGAGTTCAGACAACCTGCTTAGGAGAATGTTACAGCCAAAGGGTTCTGTATCATTCAGACTTACTCATTTAGTGAGCTGAGACCAGAAGTTACAAGGCAAGATTATGGGAAGATGTGTGCTTGTTTTAGAATATTTATATTCAATTATCTATTAATCTGACAGCTCTCAGAAAGCATATTTGGCTGCTTCACAGTAACATTTCCAACATTTGCAATGTAGCAACTCTTCAGCATTTCCCTAAGAAAATACAGCATTTGAAATATAATCGGGTCAGAGCTATAAAAATACAAAGTTAGTTCCAGGAAGTCTTCAATTTCCCAGCCATGTTGAAAGGATGCAGAGAGTGAAGATGGAAGGAGGAGGACTTCCTTGCCTCAGAGAAATTATTCAAACAGCTGTGTGTTCAATTCTGCTATCATTTTTGTCTAGCACATGAAAGATGGCAAAAAGGGCAAGGAGAGGAAACTATTACCTGCGTTTCAACTCTTGCTTTGTCGATTAGTGTCTTTGCATCAGCTATTAAACCACTCATTGCACAACCTGGATAAAGATGAAGATATACCAACAAGAATTAGTTCTCAAGCAGCTTTCACTCCAATACACATTCCAAAGATAGAATGGGGCAATGGTCTATTCCTCCCTTCAGAGAAAAGCATCAACTAAAAGCATTCAGAGCAAAGCATCAACTAAACTAGCCTCTTCATCACTCCATCTCCAGGCAAAAGTTCTAATATGGCCAGAAACATGACAGAAAGATTGAGACAGCATATCAGACTATGGAAAAGCTCCCAAAGTCTTGTCCACAGCTGGTATAACACTGAGATTCTCATTTATATCTGGTGAGCATGTTGAAGATCTGTTTTAAAGAGCCAAGGAGGAGAAGTTAAATGACCACAAAATTAGATACAAAGTCAGTTTGGGTCATTACTTAGATAAACATGAAAACATCCATGGAACATGCTTAAAGAGCTGATTAGGAAATCAGAAAATCCTTACAAGTGTCTTCTACAATAAAGAGGTGTGGAAAAAGTAAATACCTGCCCTAAAGAAAAAGCTAAAAAGAAAAGGAAAAGTGTATCCTCAGGAGCAAACTTCAATTTTCATCTGACAGACTACTTTAAATTGGCAGTGTTCACTGGGGGTGTATGCATGCCTATGTGCAAGAAACTGTCTTGAGCACAGAGGACAGGCTAACATTAGTGGGCCAATCAGTAAGCTTCCATGATAGAAACTGGCTGGGGATCAAGCGTTTATATTGCAATTCCCTGCCCTCCAAGTTCTAAATTTGGGGACAAACTTTCATTAGTGAGGTCAAACAGAAGCAAGCTACAGCTGCCGCTTCCTACCCCTGCAACTATGTCCTGCTGGCCTAGAGCCTGGAACACCAATGACCATTACTAATGAATATTAACTCCCCACAGAACATGGTCTGCACACAGTTCTGTAGACCATATTCCAGAATGCATTTCTCATTAATGTCCTGCAGAGCAAGGTTTTTATTCCCACACATGCTGCAAGTACCAATAGGCTTTACTGCAGGAATGAATAAATTTTTGTTATTTTTACCTATGTGAGAATCTATTTCTACAATTTTCTCAATACTGCTGGGTTCCATAAGTGGGGAGGTGATCCTCTTCTCCACAGCCAGGCAAACCCCTTCTGATGTCTGAATTCCAATTGCTGTGGAACCAAGCTTTAAAAAAAAAGAAAAAGAAAAAAGAAAGCATCACCACTGCCAAATAGTTGGTATTTTACAGAATCTGTATGTGGAAGGAATTATTTGAACCTACATCATAGGTGGTGACTAGACCCAGAATTAAGAGCAGTCTCACTGGTACTTCATATAGTCATGACCAATTACCTACTCATTTACGTAGCTAGCAAAAAATATTTATAAGAAAACAAAATATTTATGCTATCTAGAAGGGTATATTTTTGTGCAATACTAGAGCTGCGGTGGCTCAAGTGGTTAAGACGCTGAACTGCAGGCTGTGGAAGGTCAGTAGTTCAGCAGTTCGAGACCTGGGTGCCGCATGATGGAGTGAGCTCCCATCTCTAGTTCCAGCTCCTGCCAACCTAGCAGTTCGAAAGCAAGAAATTGCAAGTAGATAAATAGGTACCACTTTGGTGGGAAGGTAACAGCGTTCCGTGCGCCTTGGTGTTTAGTCATGCCGGCCACATGACCACGGAAACGTCTTGACAGCGCTGGCTCTTCGGCTTTGAAACGGAGATGAGCACCGCAACCCTAGAGTCGGATTCGACTGGCTTTCGAGCAAGGGAACCTTTACCTTTACTTTGATTCACTTCTGCTCCTGTACTACTCCCAAATCCAACAAAAAGTACCTAACAATCTAAACCCATAGCCTGTGTATCTTTGGCTGTTAAGACACAACCAGAAACAAGCTGTAGATACATACTGGGCACAACAGCATATTTTCACTTAATGATAAGCAAGAGAAAATATTCATATTTCAGAACTAAATTAAGTGCAGAGCTCAGGCAATCAAGAGCATAAAAAGGACAACATACAGTCGTGCAAGAGCACAAAGTGAATAACCTTCCTTGCAATATGCAGAATGGCATCCCCCTTACCCTATTTAATTGACTGTTCATTTTCTCTCATATTTCATGGAAACGCTGCTCTCTCATATAAATGTATTTCTATTTATTTTAAAGTAGTGTTTTTAATTGTGTGTATGTGCGAAACAAGTTGTATCAGAGTCACTGCACAGGCTGATGGTTTGGAATTCAGCAGGCCAGGTACCCAAAACCTGCCTCCCATACTCCTATCTGGGCTCCATTTCTCTCTCAGGTAGCAGTCCAGGGCCATAAAAGGAAGGCTGTCCACCTCTAATCTTCCCTAGCATCCCATTCTCCACAAGAGCAGTCAGTGACTCCACACATGGACAGCGGTTGTCTATATATGGGTGCACAGGATGGCCTGTGTGCGTGCATGCCAAATTCAAACTGCTTAAGATGTTTTTGCGTACTGGGGGGGGGGGCAGGGAAGAGCAGATACAGACAGATTTTGGCTGTCAGTGGTGGGATACAGTACCTACCTGATCTACAGTTCTGCCAATGTGCTTGCCCTGGGACTGGGGTAAGATCAGGAGTAAGTTCTGGCACACAGAAGTTCAAGGACTAACTCTGGTGATCATGGCTGAATTTGTACTGAACTTTGCCTCAACACCCTCTACCATGAAAGCCTTTATCTAGTATTAGAACTATGAGAGATTCAAAACAAATATTATCAGGGTAATATGTATGAAATAAAGCAGCTGAGGGAGTTAGAATTTCTCTCACATCTTTGATACCAGATTATGGGTTTTACTAATTATACTGACTACATTTAAGCAGACACAAGGAAGTACTTCACACAATAATTGCTGTGGAATTTGCTATCAAAGCATTGTAACAGGCTTTAGTATAGACAGGTAACTTTAAAGGGGATTAGATAAATTCAACAAAGTAGACTAGGCCTGCCAAGTCCCCCCGGAGGGCGGGGAAACCCCCACCCCAGAGGCTCGTTCCCCGTCGCTGGTGGATCGGGCCCCGGGGGGAACCCCACCCCGACGTGCATGTCACCCGGAAGTGACGTGACGACGCGGGGCACGCTGGGGGCGGGGCCACAGTCATCCGAGGGAAAACTCTATGGTAAGATAGCTAAGTGGGACCTCTGGGTTCAGTCTCTAACGGAACATCTGATACTGAGGAAAAACAGTAAGAGCATTCATGCATCTGGCCTTCTGATGTATCAGCAAACCAAGGCTTGACATTATGTATGAATTCAGCAACTGAGTTAAAACCTGCATTTCTGTATCAAAAAATACAGGGCAGGTGACTCCTGAGGTCAAACACTATCAATTTAAGACAGGAGGTCACATTTTATTATTGCAAAAATTGCAAATATTTAGGTTCTTTCAACTCTGCTTCACAAGCCCTGTGGAACTGCATTAAGTCCCACAGGTTGCGGATGTTATTTGGCAGAAAGTTCCACCAGATAAGTTTAACTGGCAACTTATCCATAGCTTGTTACAGAAATTAATTCGTATGTAACTATTGATTTTCAGTAAATATAAATTCAGAAATTTGAAACATGATTTAAATCAATGCACCCCACTGTCTCCATGCACTTTCAGAAATAACTGGGGTAAGATAAATGTAAATTGGCCTGTAACATAGGATAAAAAAATCAAGTGTGCAGCCTGGAAAGCAAGACTGTACAAACTGGCCATACCTAATTACTATAATTATACAAGTGATGCAAGTGTTTGATAAGCAGACCAACCCGTTATTTCCTAATAAAACATATATGAAATACCCTATCTTGTTATATCAGAAGAGGTTTTGTTCGTTTTAACTGCAAAAATAGTGTAAAGAAACCACTAAGGTAATGCTAGTGTGTAGTAGCACTGCAGAGAGGAAGTAGAGACAGTTATAGGGAGGGAAGGATTTGAAGCATTCTCGGGTGACTGAAGCAAGCCTTCACCTACAGAGGCAGCAGAACTCTGAATACCATTACTGGGAGACAGCAGCAGGGGAGGGCCTGGGCCTTTATGCCATTTGTTTGGCCCTCCAGGGCAACGGGTTGGCCGCTGTGTGAGACAGGATGATGGACTAGATGGGCCATGATCTGATCCAGCAGGGCTCTTCTTATGTCCACAAGAAGCTTCTGCATGCATATCAAAGATTCTGGTAGCACCTTTTAAAGCTATTTCCTTAACCATGGGGCAAGAGAATTAAAAGCATATATATTTTTTAAATGGGGATATGCAGGAATCTGGAAATGCACTTCTGCAGTAGTATCCCCATCCCACAAAAGAAGCAGTAGACAGCACAAGCAGAAAATTCACTGACCATCAAGTTAGCTGACTCACAATAGTGCCTACCTGCCACTCACTTATCATGTGAAGTCCACATTTAGAAAAAAAATCTAATTCTACTCGCTCTTCAGCTGACAGAACTACGGATAGCTGGTATTTAATAGAAGTAAAAGATGGTGGAACAAAAACAACACAACTACATGCTAAGTATTTTAGGAGCACTGTAGATGATGCGGTTATTATAAATTTGGATGGACATTAACTTAGTTAAGTTATTAATTTAACTTTTTACGAAAATTCCAGTTGGATATAGTTTAAATAGGCAACTAATCAGAGTACCAGGGCAGGCTCAAATAAGAAAAAAACCAATACAATTAGGGCTGCTTGTGATCTTGTACCAAGTATCTTAATAAATAAATGGGGGTAGGATGGTTGGGCAATTAAAGGTTAAAATAGTGCCAACTGACCAGAGGAAGATATTCTGTGAAGCTAAGAATACCAGGTGGAAGCTTACCTTTTAAAAAAAATTATTACAATGTCATCTATTAGCAAGTGCAGGAGTGAGAAATGCTTATACCATAACCTCATCCCATATCTGTAGCAATCAGGAAGAAGCAGCAGCACAGCAGAGCTTCTGCTACTGGCTGCCTACTTCCAAATAGAAGCACATGCAGTCAGAGACTAACGACACCATCTTAGCTCCGGTACTCCAAATAAACAGCTTGCTTTTGATAACATTCAGGTAGGTAGCTGTGTTGGTCTGAAGCAACAGAACAAAGTTTGAGTTCAGTGGCACCTTTAAGACCAATAAAGTTGAATGCTGGGTATAATTTTTCATATGCATGCACACTTCTTCAGATACACTGAAAGAGACTTCCTCAAGTCTTACATATTGGGGGGAGGGGGGGAGATTTAGTTGCCAGGAAGGGCTAGTTAAGAGTCAAGATGTATAAGTAACTGATCAATAAATATAGCCAGGGGTCATTTCCTGCAGGAGCGCACAGGAGCGAAGCTCCGGCAGTAAAGAGCCCAGGGGGCGGGCACATGCAATAATCCCCAACTCCTGCTCCCAGCAGCCCTCAGTCAGAGCAAGAAGCAGCCAGGTAAGCTGCAGAGCCCCCCCCCCAGCCCCCTGGCCCAAAACAGTCCGGTGGCACTTTTAAGACCAAGTTTTATTCAGGTACAAGCTCTCCCTCCTCTGCGAGGACAGATCTCCACGTGTCCCCCCCAATAGCTAGCAATCCAAAACAGTCCAGTGGAGCCTGAGCGGTGGGTGTTGCCTTCTGACACACTTCTGGTGATGTCAGGGGGTGTGGCATATGCAACTGTTATGCTAATGAGTTATACTAATGAGCTCCTGCACCTCTTTTTCTACGAAATGACCCCTGAATATAGCTAAGATTAAAGCAGTTGGTAAGACCTATGAATAGCAGCAAATCATCATACAAATAGAAGAGTTAACAAACAGATATTTATTAATAAACGTACATTAAAACAGACTTCCTCAAGCATCACATATAGTTTATAGTATGCTAATTTGTTGCTATTCACAGGTCTTAACAACTGCTTTAATCCAATCTTAGCTATATTTATCACCCAGTTACTTATGCATCTTGACTCTATCTAGCCCTTCCTGGCAACTAATCCCCCTCCCACCAATATGTAAGTCTTGAGGGAAAATGTTTCAGTGTATCTGATGAAGTGCACATGCACATGAAAGCTTATACCCAGAATTAAACTTTGTTGGTCTTAAAGCCCATATGAATGTGCTTGGTCAATATGGTCATCATCATAAACCCTACTCAATGTCCCTCAGCTATGGGACGGTGTTCCTGTTCCCACAGACATCTAACTAGCCATGTGTGTTAATTTTTTTATTCCAGCTAGAGACATGTTTATCCAGGCTTCCAATATATAATGTCTTCATATATGATTTTAATGTTTTCTGCTGGGATATTTATATTGTTCAAAAGTCATCTCAACCACCTTTGATGTAGGAGCAGAATACAAGTTATTATAACAAAAATAAAACAGAACACAGGTTTATATTTATGCTTACTGAGAAATAAGCATCAATAGGATTACAGACTTAGAAAGTGCCAAAAAGTAGTAGATAACGTCAGAGTCTTGGCTACTGAAAAAAATTATGCCAAATCTAGTGAGAAGTAAGAACTCTCGTTAGATTTCCTTTCTACAAAAGGGCATATGTGTGGTAGATGCAAATATATGTATTGCTCAACATACATCAGCACTAACATAAATCTATTTTTCAGGGGGAAATCCTATTCATATTTAAATAATTTGAATATTTTAAAATGCTAATAAAAAAGGCAAATACACCACATTAAAATTTTCTATTAAGGAACATTTTCTGCCCACATCACTGCTTGCACAACAGTCACTGCTTTTCAATTCTGACTTGTTCCTAAAGGAACACAGATAGAAAGAGAATGGAGACAGACATATGTGCATTGAGCAGTTTCAGCAGCAATGTGTTTTTGCAGATCTACATTCACTTTTAACTGAATAAAGCAGGAAAAGATAACTTCTGGCAAGCATTCCAGCAATGATTCACAGGACCATTTTGCTTTGCACCCAAGACGAGATCTCTGCCCAAGCAACTCAGGCACTAGCAACACTGCTAGGGTCAGCAGTATAATAGAGGGCAACAGGCATACCTTATGTCCCTCACTACCTCCCAGACCTATACAGCCACCAGTTAAGTCCATAGCAAACCCCTGAGATGCTATCAGCACCAATGAATTTTGGCTTGTATCAAGCATGTTTGGACAAGTATGAGTCCGCCCCCCCCCATACACACACACTTGATTTCCCAGCACATGTCAATTTCCATTAAAATTATTTTCTTCCCCAAAATATGTTCCACTGTTTAATTGAAGTAGCCAAGTACATTTGGAGAATTTCTGCATGTGAACTATTTATTAATATATCTGTGTATCATACTGTCCAAAAAATTTGCCCACAGCAGTGCCTCTCTCATTCTAAAAAGATCACTCTAAAAACAAAAAAACAAACCCCTACAACTTGCAAAAAGAAAAAAAGCTGTCTAGCTCTCAGCTTCAGAGAAAGAAGCTTTGGGTTGGCACACTGAACTCTAAGTCCATGGAGTGCAATAAACCATTCATAAACTGCACCCAGTTCAGCATAACTGAAAACAAAACCAAAAGCTGAAAGAGTCATCACTATGACTAAGGAAATTGGCTGAGGCCTTGCCTACACAATAGTTCAGGTAACTCTAAAACTGTACAGAGTTAGGCTCCATCTGCCATAGGCAGGAATTATTATTTAAATTTCTTTTTGCAAAGCTACTGACTGTGAAATCTCTGTTTGTGAGTTTATGGACAGGAAGCAGCCTGAGAAAGGGACACAGCTCCTCCACTGCAACTCAGTATTCTTTTGTCTAACACCAAACGGTAACTCTGAAGACAAAGTGGAGTTTTGGAAATGCTATTCCCCTAAACGAACAGGTAAGTGACGGGTTGCTGGTACCAACTAGCAACGTGAGTAAAAGTGAACCTCAGCTTCTGCAAGGTCAAAGTAACGTTAATTTTTACACAAATGATCAAACACTTGGGAACCTGCTGTGCGGGTTTAAGTAAGCTTCTGGTTTCCCCCCCTGAGCTGGCTGAGGAAAAAGGAGACAAAGCAGCTTGAAAAGTGTTTGTGTACGAGTGAGAGAAACTCTGTTCTGCTGGTGGGATGAACTTTTGCTGAGCGCAACACAGGGCACCCCCCCCCCCATTCGAATTACATCTACTACTTGGAAATACATGACTTGACGTTAGGATTATAGCAGAACCCTAAACACTTTCATTGACCATTTCTTTCCACCACGTAGGCTGGTACTAGTAGAGGCCGGGTTGAACGCCACGATTCGAAGGAACAGATCAGAGAAGTGCAAAAAGCACCCGCACACCCTCCCGTGGATCCCTACAGCGCCCAGCGGCGAGCTGGACATCGAAGATAGGAAGGAAGCGGCCCCCAGGAGACCATGGAAGCAATTTAAGGCATCTTCTCTTCAGCGGGCATTCAGAGGCCGAAACAGGCCGCCCGCAGTGACTCAGCCCCACACCAGGACCAGGCCGTGCACCCTTTTATCCTGCCCGCACTCACCTGTCATACTCAGAGCGAGTGAGGAACATGCTGGCGGCAGGTGCTGCGGCGCAGGGAAAGAACCGGAATGCACGCGGGCTACGAAGACGAAAAGTCCCGATTCGGGCCCCACTCTAGCCGAGGATGGCTGCGGCCCTGTCAGCGCAGCACCCGGTTTCACACACCACGGTGTACCACGCATGCGTGGAATACGAAGCCAGACTCGTGAAGTTCCCCTGGCCAATAGGGCTCCGAAGCGGGATTTCACAATGCCATCGTGCAATTGGTCCGGGGAACAATCGTTCCAAGCATTGATTGGCTGACGGTTGCCAGGGCCTATAAAGAACAATAGTCCCGCCTCGCCTTGTAGAGTTAGTGAACAGGGAGTGTGACGGTCTGGCGGGTGACGGAGTGCAGTGATGCCAGGCGTGTCTAGTTGTCGTGCGTCAAGAATGCTTCTTAGTTTCTTTATGGTACAATTTTGTAATCACTTAACCAGTACTGTTAACCAGAAGCTGCTTTGCACCCAATCAAATCAATAGTCCCAGTCCCACATAAGCTGGCAGCAGATAGCTTTCTCCCCCACCCCTATCGTGGTGCCCATTTTTTTTTTTTTATAAACTAGGGCTGCTAAATATTGAACTGGGACTTTATTCATGTGCTCTGTTGATTCAAGCACGCTAATACTGAGCTATCATACGCTGACCAAAAGCTCATGCTCATTCATCCTAGCATTTATTGGTTTACTTTATTGTCTCCCTTTCTCAATGAAACTCAAGGGGACGTACTAAAACTAAGGACAGCGATTGTCCATAGGGAATACATGAGTGCCCATAGAGAATAATGGAGAGTAGGCTTGCCCAGAGGGGATAATAGAGTACATAATTGGCAATAGAGAATCCATAATTCCAACAGAGAATCCATGGCTGCCCATAAGGAATAATGGAGAGGACGCTTACTCATAGGGGATAATGGAGTACATAATTGCCAACAGAGCATCCATGATTGCACATAGGCAATATTGCCCAGAGGTCATTCTGGCTCTCCCAGCTCTCGGTTGGGGATCTTTAAAAAGTTATGGCTGCTGTTGCTGGTGGCGGCAGCTGCAACAGTCACGGGGGGGGGGGGGGGGGACCAAACGGGGGGGGGCA
>NW_015160230.1:760972-763747 GCF_001447785.1 Gekko japonicus
GGGCTCTTTAAAAAGTTAAAAAAGCTAAAAAGGTAATTTCACGGAAAAAGAGGTGTAGGAGCTCATTAGCATAACTTATTTGCATGTGCCACACCCCCTGACATCACCGGAAGTGTGTCAGAAGGCAACACCCACTGCTCAGGCTCCACTGGACTGTTTTGGATTGCTAGCTATTGGGGCAGGGAACGTGCAGATCTGTCTTTGCAGAGGAGGGAGAGCTTGTATCTGAATAAAACTTGGTCTTAAAGGTACCACTGGACTGTTTTGGGACGGGGGGAGCTCTGCAACTTACCTGGCTGCTTCTTGCTCTGACTGAGGGCTGCTGGGAGCAGGGGGTGGGGCTTGTTGCATGTTCCCACCCCCTGGGCTCTTTACTGCCAGAGCTCTGCTCCTATGCGCTCCTGCAGGAAATGACCCCTGATTACAGTTATGTCAAGGGAGTGGGCAAGGCATACCCAAGGGACCTTTCCTCTTCCCTTCTAAGCAACTCTTGGTTTGGTAGACTTATCAAGCCTCCTGGGTAAGGAGGGAGAGAGGCCTTCTGGGGCCTGGAATCTGGAGGCTCAGACACTCGTTCTGGGGCTTAGCTCGTTTGTGGGTGTTGAGTGGCTGCACTGTCCTTGAATAGTGGATATTCCTGGGAATGGGTGGGGGGTTTACCTAAGAACAGCCCTGCTCGACAATGCCAAAAGCACATCAGCCCTTTCCTGCTGTCTTCCCATGGACACCTTCAGGCCTTGCTATTAGGTAGAGACGGGTTTGAGTGCTTTCTTTGAAGCTGTTCTACCTTGCAGGGGTGGACTGCAGTAGGGAGCCCCACCAGTTAACACTGCAACCAAAGGGGAACTCACTCAAGCCAAACCTCAGGAGGGCACAGAGCACCCACCCTAGTCCTTTATATAGTTCTTTTCTAGTAGGTTTCCTCTTATAAATGACCAAATGAGGTGTGAGGACCCAGGCAGAGTAACAAACTATTTTTATTAAAGAGGCATAACAACAACTGTAATTCAATGGCATGTAGGAAAAATGAGCACAGTAAAGAAGAAGAGAATGGATTTATACCCTGCCCTTCACTACCTAGTTTGGTGTAGTGGTTAAGTGTGTGGACTCTAATCTGGGAGAACTGGGTTTGATTCCCCACTCCGCCACTTGCACCTGCTGGATGATCTTGGGCAAGCCATAATTCTGATAAGAGCTGTTCTTGAAAAAAGAGCAGTTACTGTCAGAGCTCTCTCAGCCCCACCCACATCACAGGGTGTCAGTTGTGTGGAGGGGAAGGGGAAGGAGTTTGTAAGCTGCTCTGAGGCACCTTTGGGTAGTGGGCGGGGTATAAGTCCAATCTCTTCTTCTTCTTCTATTAAGTGATTCCAGGCATACTAAAAAGACAAAACTTCTAGACTGCTGCCTGGTTTTAAAGCATGCAAACACCACACCCAAACACACCCCACTCCCAAGGATAGGCTGTTTACATTACACTACTTTTCAATTGTTCATCTCCAGGATCCTGGTCAGCTATTGTTCTGGAGGAACAAGCTCAACCAGTTCCAGGCACTGCTTCAGGCTCAATACATAACAGCACCAAACTAGCCAGGAGAAAAACGGCCTGTCCTTTGAATACAGGTTTGGTATATGGAAACAAGCACCTGAAGCTATTCACGGCATGGTGGTCAAGAACAACACCTGGTATTGGCTGGAGGTACTGGCTGAATGGATATTAAAGGGACAGACAGAGGGACCGGTTTCAAGTTCAACCCCATGGGATCCCTTCCTCAAAGGGCAGCGCTTCCTTCCAGCACACAAAAGAGACTTTGACTGACATGAGGCCTTGCTCCAATGTAAGCTGCCTTAAACTAGGGGAAAGCACTGCTATTAGCAGAATGGGGGGGTCCCCCATGTGATCCAACTAGGTTTGCCAACTTCCAGGTGGGTCTGGGGTTCCTCCTGGCATTACAACGGATCTCCAGGTTCCAAAGATTTTTCCCCCTGGAGAAAAATGGCTGCTTTGGAGGGTGGACTCTACAGCACTGCTGAAGTCCCTAAACCCTGCTCTCCCCAAGATCTGCCCCCTCCAATCTCCAAGGATTTCCCAAACTGGGGTTGGCAACCCTAGAGCCACACACCACAGTCTTGAATGGAGCAGCTTTACAAACGTCACCTTGATGTCGACTTTCAGGATTATTATTGCATATTCCATTCCGACTCCCCCAGCTCTCCTAAGGAGCGCTTAAAAAAATTATGGCCGCCGCAACAACCGCGGGGGGGGGGGCGCAAAAGGTTCCCTGAGTCCCAGGGTAGTGGCCTTCCACTCCTAGGGGCAAATGCCACTCGGACCTCAGACGCGAGAGGTCATTCTGGCTCTCCCAGCTCTCCCAATGGGCCAGCGTGCTTTCCATTATTCCCTATGGGCCAGCGTGGTCTCCATTATTCCCTATGGGACAGGGTGCTCTCCATTATTCTTTATGGGCAAGCGTGGTCTCCATTATTCCCTATGGGCAAGCGTGGTGTCCATTATTCCCTATGGGCAAGCGTGGTGTCCATTATTCCCTATGGGCAAGTGTGGTGTCCATTATTCCCTATGGGCAAGTGTGGTGTCCATTATTCCCCATGGGCAACCGTGGTTTCCATTATTCCCTATGTGCAAGCGTGGTTTCCATTATTCCCCATGGGCAAGGGTGGTGTCCATTATTCCCCATGGGCAAGGGTGGTTTCCATTATTCCCCATGGGCAAGCGTGGTTTCCATTATTCCCCATGGGCAAGGGTGGTGTTCATTATTC
>NW_015160230.1:765445-781836 GCF_001447785.1 Gekko japonicus
TTTCCATTATTCCCTATGGGGAAGCGTGGTGTCCATTATTCCCTATGGGCAAGTGTGGTATCCATTATTCCCTATGGGCAAGCGTAGTCTCCATTATTCTCTACGGGCAAGTGTGCTTTCCATTATTCCCTACGTGTAAGAACTCTGGGCAAGCCTACTCTCCATTACTCCCTATGGGCAATCATGGATTCTCTGTTGGCAATTATGTGCTCCATTATCCTCTATGGGCAAGCGTCCTCTCCATTATTCCTTATGGGCAGGTATGGATTCTTTATTGGCATTATGGATTCTCTATTGGCAATTATGTACTCCATTATCCTCTATGGGCGTCCTCTCCATTATTCCTTATGGGTAGGCATGGATTCTTCATTGGCATTATTGGATTCTCTACTGGCAATTATGTACTCCATTATCCCCTATGGGCAAGCATCCTCTCCATTATTCCCTATGGGCAGTCATGGATTCTCTATTGGCAATTATGGATTCTCTATTGGCAATTATGTACTCCATTATCCCCTATGGGCACGCCTACTCTCCATTATTCCCTATGGGCAATCATGGATTCTCTATTGGCAATTATGGATTCTCTATTGGCAATTATGTACTCCATTATCCCCTATGGGCAAGCCTACTCTTCATTATTCCCTATGGGCAATCATGCATTCTCTATTGGCATTCATGTATTGCCTATGAGCAATCGCTGTCTACTCATGTATTCCCTATGGGCAATTGCTTGTCCTTAGTTTTAGTACGTCCCAACTCAAGGCGTATGGCACGGTATAAGTCAATGCAGTCAATCGGATGGGGCAATGTAATAGGACTAGGTAAAGGTAAAGGTTCCCTTGCTCGAAAGCCAGTTGAATCCGACTCTAGGGTTGCGGGGCTCATCTCCGTTTCAAAGCCGAAGAGCCAGCGCTGTCTGAAGACATTTCCGTGGTCATGTGACCGGCATGACTAAACACCAAGGTGCACAGAACGCTGTTACCTTCCCACTGAAGTGGTACCTATTTATCTACTTGCAATTTCTTGCTTTCGAACTGCTAGGTTGGCAGGAGCTGGAACTAGAGATGGGAGCTCACTCCGTCATGTGGCACACTCGGGTCTCGAACTGCTGAACTATTAGATCAAGATGGGTAGCTGTGTTAGTCTATAGCAGCAGAAAAGACCAAAAGTGCAGTGGCACCTTAAAGACTAACAAAATGTGTGGCAGGGTTGGAGCAGTGAAGTGAGCAGTGACTCACAAAAGCTCCCACCCTGCCACATACGGTATTTTGTTAGTCTTTAAGGTGCTACTGGACACTTGCTCTTTTCAAAGGTTAAAGTATAAGACATGATGTTAACCAATGTAGAAAATGATACTGTATAAGTAGAGAACAATGCAGTGACAGCAGGATAATACAGGGCTCCCCAACCGTTTTGAGCCTGTGGGCACCTATACAATCCTGACAGAAGAGCTGGATTTATATCCTGCCCTTCACTCAGAGTCTCAGAGCAGCTTTCAGTCTCCTTTCCTTTCCCCACAACAGACACCCTGTGAGGTAAGTGGGGCTGAAAGAGCTTTGAGAGAACTGTAACTGGCCCAAGGTCACCCAGCTGGCTACACGTGGAGAAGTAGGGAATCAAACCCAGTTCTCCATAGTAGATTCCACCGCTCTTAACCACTACACCAAACTGGTAAGCACAACACTAAATGGCTGCTGCAGGATGTGGAGCCAATAACAAAATGTCAGGGAGTGAGGCCATACATAACTCTAATTGTAACTCTTCAACATTTCAGGCAGAAGCTCTGCTTAACATGATACCTGTTTAAAAATATTTTCTGACATACAGCTTCACTGCATGACTGAAGGTAAGATCTTTGTGCTGTGGTGAGAGCTGCTACTTAAGCAACTTTAAAAAAATCTGCACAGCAATGTAAAGCAATGTAAAGGGGGGGGGGAGATAAGAGTTCCAGCAAGGCAGAACAGATGCTTGGAAATCAGGAAGGGTGTGGCAAGGTGTTCTTGAGCTGAGGTGTCAACCTCAAGGGCCTATCTTGTCTCCCGGCCAATAGCAATGTTTGATTTAAAAAATCGCACAGTCTGATGGAAAAGAGAGCCAGTACTGGCTACGTGACAAGTAGCTGTCTCCTAAAACTACCCCTCATCTCCAATACCTGTGTGTTTGTCATCCTTCCACAGGACTATATACCAGAGACTGGCTGAGCTTGGAGCTCTAGAACAATAGCCCACAAGGACTCTGGAAGTGACCAATGAGAAACTTCTGTTATGTAAATAGCCTATAGTTGCGTGTGTTTGGGTGTGGTTTATTGCATGCTAGTTAAACAGGGCTGTCACCCTGGGGTTTCAGTCTTGTTCCTGAAATCACTAAATAAAGTAGAGCTATTCACTGCAATGGGTCTTGAACCCAGTATTTAACACACATTATGGTTGCCAAGTCTCTTTTCGTGCACTGTAGCTGCTCCCAATCATCAGCTTCTCATCAGAAGGTGCAAGCACCCCTTGGCAGCTGCCATCTCCCTACTACGGAACTCCTCTTCCCAAATACTAATGCTTGTCTTCCAAAATACCCATACATGCCCAAAAGCTGCCCTCATCAAAACATCCCAGCAACCCAAGTCTTCTTAGCTACTTGTGGTGGTGTAGGATAGTAGTTAAGAGACTGAACTATGAATCAGGAAGTCACTGTCTTGACTCTGATGCTTCAAACACTCAAAACAATTAAATATAATGAAAAGGGAAGACAGCTGTGTTGAGGCATGTACTAGCAATCATTATTAAGTCAGTCCAGCTAAGCACATTTCTTCTAAGCCCAGAAGATTATTCAGGACTTTGTATGGAACAGGTCAGGGGTACTGTAGGCAGGACAGGGAATCCCCCTAGGTCTGATGATTGACAACCCTGCTCTAGAGTTCCACAGAGTGATTGTTGCTTAAGTTTTAACAGCTTGCTCAAAAAAGAGAGCTGGTGAGATGCAGAAAGCCATATATGGTGGGGGAGGGTATACAATTTGCACTGCTAGGTCAATAGCCGGTGTGGTGTCGGATTACAGGCTGTGGCTGAGTGGCTCAGGCTGAGCCGGTTGAAGCTAAACCCAGCGAAGACGGAGGTCCTTGGCCTGAGCCGGAACGGTTTGGGGTTGGGGCTCCCTCTCCCGACCTTCGATGGGGTACCTTTGGTGCCTGCGTCGGAGGTTAGGAGTTTGGGAGTGCTCCTGGACTCCTCCTTAACGATGGAGGCCCAGGTAGCAGCCACTGCCAGGTCTGCATTTTACCATCTGAGGCAGGCTCGGCAGTTGGCCCCTTTCCTCGACCGCGAAGACCTGGCCACAGTGATCCATGCGACGGTCACCTCAAGGCTAGACTACTGTAACGCTCTCTACATGGGGCTGCCTTTGTTGCTGATCTGGAGGCTGCAGCTGGTGCAGAACGCGGCGGCTAGGCTGCTGATGGGCCTCCCCAGGTGGGAGCACATCAAGCCTGGGTTGAAGGCGCTGCACTGGCTGCCAATAGCATACCGAATCCGCTTCAAAGTGCTGGTACTTACCTTTAAAGCCCTATATGGCCTGGGTCCAACCTATCTGAGGGACCGCCTTTCCCCGTATATACCCCCAAGAGCACTTCGGTCGGGGACCATGAGCCGCTTAGTGGTTCCGGGTCCCCGAGAGGTACGATATGCCACGACAAGGGCTAGGTCCTTCTCAGTGGCGGCCCCTACCTGGTGGAACAAAGGTGTGAGGAACAGGATAACCATTCCGCAAGTTTCTTGCGGGTCTCCACTTGTTATAACTAATGCCGACAGGGAGTATTCCTTGTGGGCACCAACTGTAGACCATCTTGGAATTATAGCACACTGTTATTATTAATGTTATGTTATTGGTTGTGATTACGATTTTATTGAATTTTATGTATGGCTTAGGCCTCTGTAAGCCGCCCTGAGCCCGTTCGCGGGGTAGGGCGGGGTAGAAATACCCGAATAAATAAATAAATAAATAAATAAATAGTTAAGAATGTTTGGCTATGAGCCCCAGGTTCAAATCCCCACTTCTACCATGGAAGCCAGGGTGACTTGGGACCAGTCACACACTCTCAGCCTAACCTACCTCACAGGGTTATTGTGAGGAAAAATGGAGGAGAGGAGAATGCTGTAAGCCACTTTGGGTCCCCATTGGGGAGAAAGGTGGTGTACAAATGAATTAAATTGAAAAGTACTCGGAAACGTGGAGTGATTCAGCAAGAGTACTTTATTAGATCAGAACAAGACGAAAGACCCCGGCTCGCAGGCCGGTATATAAGCACTGAAAACCCACCACCAAACACACACCCTAGTCACCCTATAGGTTATTTACAGTGGCCGAGAGTCCCGTTGGCTCTCGGCCGTGGACCTCGCCCTCTGATTGGTGCGGGCTAGGATCCGCTCCGCTATTGTTCTCAGGGAACGAAGCTTTAGGCTTGTGCTTGACCGCATGGCCCAACGGTTGCGCACGTGGTAATGGTGGATACATTACATAAATAAAATCAATAAACCTGACACAGCAAAGATATTTCTCAGTCTCCAGATGCAGTTTGTTGCAGAGCTAAAGTATCTGCACTTCCTTCCTCTGACCAGCTGCTGGGATGGTACGGCAGCTAGAGAACTGCTGCTAGTGGCCCAACGAGAGATGATGTAGGCCAGTAGTATGACAACATCTCTTCCTCTGTCTCTCTCCTGTTGATACTGCGCTTCATGAACTTTTCTCTGAACCAAATAAAACCAATATATTTAAATCTCAGTAAGCTCTGTTGAACTCAGTGGGAATTACTGCTGAATAAACATGCTTTGGGATCACTCTGCACATCATGTTCCATGCACTGCTAAAATTGTATATTTCACCATTTGCATTGTTTGTTATAGTTATAGCCCACTTATCTAATAATAATCTCCCAAAGCATCTTACATCAATCAGGAAAGACAGAGTGCACAACACACTACCAGAACACATTGCCCTGTTCACGAGAACTCAGAAATGGAATTTTACCTTTATGTGTGTTCATTCTCACCGTTTCAACCTAAAGCCTCTCAGTCTCTAATGCTACATTGTTTTATCTCTGTTTCTGTCAACTTGTCCACTGACCAAGCCATTTAGAAATAGTTCCCAAAGTCTGTAGTCCAGTACTTGATAATGACCTGTTGGCCAGATCTCAGCTGAATTAGGGGCTCGTATAGGGAGAGGTAGTCCTTCAGATATGAGGGTCCCAGATCATTCAGGGATTTCAAGGTTTTGACTAGCATCCTGAATTGGGAATCAAATGGGTAATGTAGCTGGCACTGATTACATGCACGCCTCTTAGCATTCAACAGAAGCAAGCAGCTGCATTCTGTACCCGTTGAAGCGTCTGAATCATCTTCAAGGGTAGCCCAATATAGATCGCATTGCTGTAGCTGAGGCTGGGAGCTCAAGAAGCCTGGATCAGCAGGGCAGGAGACAGTGGCTGCCATCCCCAGAGCACTTTCCTGGCAGGAAGCCCCACTGACTAACATAAGAGTTATTTCCAAGTAGACCCGCTCACTAAGTGCTGAGGGAATGAGGCAGTCCTATGCTCCGAGGTCCTTAGCCTGGTCAGAAAGCGAAATAGTAACCCCATTTACCACTGGCAGATTTCTCCTCCTCCCCTTTGACTAATGCCCTCTTGAACCAAGCTCAGATCTACAATGTACTCAACATGTTCCCTTATACTCAGGAGCCACTGGCTATCTAGGCACACATCCTATTACAGCCAAGCTCAGATCTACAATGTACTCAACTGGCTATCTAGGCACACATCCTATTACAAGTCTCATTATACCATTTTGCCTCACAATTTTTTTTTTTGCATCTGTCATATTCCTAGAAAGACTGGATTTCAAAAAAGCGTTTTAAACCGTTAAAGTACAATCTTTGTGCTACGCTTTAAATTTCACAGTCCAAGTTCCCTAAATATAGGAGGAATGCTGAGCCAGCCATAAGCAGAGCAGTGCAAGAGGACTCTGTTCTATCACATAAGGAAATATGCTGGAGGTGTAAAGTCCAAGGCTTAAATAGCGATTCAAGAGAAGGAGGCTCACAAGTGGGTTTCAGGTTGCATTACATACAAGCCTATAATAAAATCCTGTCCATTGCATCTGCCAAACATTTAATTTACTGTATTCTGAAGATGCCAGAAACTCCAGCTGCTTTTGCAAATGAGGTAGAGTCCTGGAAAAGGAGTAGGGTGACAAGTATCTATAGCTGAATTTCCTTGGAAATCGGTTAGAGTTGCCACACTTCCTGGATATTAATCAGAATCTTCGTCGATATTAACTGGTATCTAAGCATACTTCCCAGTTCTGAGATAGTGTAATTGACCTAGGGGATAGCTATAGATAGACTGTGAATCCAGCACAGAAGGGTGCAAGTGTGAAAGATATTGAAGAAATATGATTTCAGAGTTACTGTTTCTTCACTTCACAAATAAACACATAGAGAAATACCAAAGCAAGGATGGAACCTAGGCCTCTGGCCTCTCATTTATTACCGGCTAGAGATTGATAGAAAGTACCTACCTCGCTTGTTAAAATAAACCACACAATGTTTATTCTCTTCGCAATTATTTATTTGAAACATTTAAACCTTGTGCTCTTAATGGAGAAGTTCCCAAGGCACTGTATGTAAATGACAATAGATGCAAATATAATAATGAAGATACAAACTAGCAAAATGAAACAGCAGCTCAAAACAACCAATAAATACTACAACATTTAAAACCAAAACATTAAAATAGTTTTTTTAAGCAAAGCAGCCAAGAAATCTAAATAAATAAAACAAAATATCACAAAACAGATCAAATAAATAGCCAAATAATATAACCAAATAATGACTGGGTTACCAACAGGTCTGGATAAAAATGTCCTGTTCCTTTAATCAAGGTTTAATATGTGGAAATGGGTAGTGAAATCTTCTTGTGGCAGGGAGATAATTATCACCTGGTAAATAGCATGCCATTAAGCCTCTAAACACCTGAATAAGATGTGCTGATAATCATAGGTGACTGGAATGTAAAAGTAGGAAACAAAGCAGAATCAAATATTGTTGGAAGATTTGGGCTAGGAGCATGAAATTAAGCAGAAAAGCAACTCATAGAATTCTGCAAAGACAATAATTTGTTCATTGCAAACACATGTTTCAGGCAACCAAGCAGAGGACTATATACATGGGTATTTCCAGATAACCAATATAAAAATCAAAAAGATTGCGTAATCAGAAGCAGAAGATGGAGAACCACTATTCCCTCTGCTAAAACAAGAACAGGAGCTGATTGTGGTACACACCATGACTTAATATCAAAACTTAGAATAAAGCTGAAGAAAAACACCAAGTGTTACTAAGTTCAAGCAAACACAAACCAGAAGAACTATGGGTTGAAACCAAAGACATTATTAAGGAAGATTGTGCAAAGACTATTCCTGTAGCCAAAATAAATGAAGAGCCTCAATGGATGACTGATGAAACTCTTAAAATTGTTAAAGACAGACAAGAATTAAAAGTAAAATGTTACAGAAATAGAATCAGGTCTAAATGCAGCGTTCCAGGAACTTCCAGCAACTTGCACATACAGACAAAAGAGAACTATTATAATAACTAGTATAAAGAAAAAAAGGGAACAACAAAAAAGGAAGAACAAAATATCTGCTTTACAAGATCCAAGAAATCAAAGGGAAATTTAAAGCACAATTAGGCATGCTGAAACAGCAACACAGAAATACATACAGGGCAAAATAAAGAAAGGATGGAAACAATACACTGAAGAACTATACTGAAAAAATGAAAGGATGACATATTCCTTCCAAGAACAAAAGTTTGAAAATCTACAGTTTCAGAAAGTGAAGTGAAAGCTGCATTGAGAGTAATTGGGAAAAACAAATCACCAGGAGTAGATGGGATATCAGTAGATCTATTCCAAGCCAGGTATTAAATACTGGGTTCTAGACTCATGGCAGTGATCAGCTCAGGTTTATTCAGTGATTTCAGCAAAACTACAAGACAGGACTCCAGAGCCTCAGAGCGATGTGATGCACGTGGCACTGGAGCTTGGTGCGCAGTGCAGTGCTGGTGGGCATTGGGCTGGCTCAACAGGATCCCATCCTCATCACCAGTATTAAATACTGGGTTCTAGACTCATGGCAGTGATCAGCTCAGGTTTAATCAGTGATTTCAGCAAAACTACAAGACAAGACTCCAGAGCCTCAGCTCTGTTAAATAGCATGCAATTGCCACACCCAAACACACCCCACTCCCAGTGTTAGGCTATTTACATAACATTACTACTTGATTGGCTTATTCCAGAGTCCTGGTCAGCTATTGTTCTTGTGCTTCAAACTCAGCCAGTCTCTGGGATGATTCAGTCAGGGATGATTCAATCCCAATACATACACCATGGAAATGGAATCCATCAAAATCTTAACAAGAATATGGCAACAAATATGTTAAATTAAACAAAACTATAAACACTTAATTGGCATTCCAACTTTTTAAAAAGGAGATGTCAAAGACTGTAGCAATTATAGGACCAGCACATTAATTTCTCACATGAATAAAGTGATGCTCAAAATCTTACAACAAAGGCTGTCACCACCAGATATTCAAGCTGGTTTCACAAAAGGAAGAGGAACTAGAGCATTGGTTACTGGAGCATATGAGAGAATTTCAGAAGAAAATCAGGTTGTATTTCATAGAATACAGCAAAGCTGTTGACTGTGTGGATCATGAAAAGCTATGGTCAGTTTTGAAAGAAATGAGTGTGCCACAACAACATCTAGTTGTTTTGATGTGCAACCAATGCTCTGGATGGGAGTTCACTCGCCGTGGAGTTGTGTGGCTTGGAGAAGGCAGGCATTTAAAGGGACAGTGCCTTCGAAACCATGAAGGATGGGAGCACCTTCTTCTGGGGCCCACAGAATTGGACCCCCTGGTCCAATCTTTTGGAAACTTGGGGGTTTTTTGAGGAGAGGCACCGGCAGCTATGCTGATGATTTGGTGTCTCTACCTTGGGGAAAAAAAACCCAAGCCCCAGATACTCCTGGATTGATTCTCTATTATACTCTGTGGGGACTGTTTAATTATCCCCATAGGGTACAATGGAGCCAAAAAATTCAGCAAGTCTGATTATTTCCTGAAGTGCAATACCATACTGATTTCTGGATTTGGGAATATTGGGAAATGCCAATATTTCCCAGGTTCAATTTACCCGAACCTGAAAAATACCGACTTTTTGTGCACAACCCTAGTGGCTGATAACACAGCAGAAAATCCCCTAGTGTCCCCAGTATTGGAAAAGGGGATTTACAGCTGCTTGTCAATTAAAAAAAAAAAAGGATTGTCAATTTCAACATCATTTCTCCCTCTTCATCAGCATTCCTTTCTGCTCCCTTTCATTCAAGGAACACTAAAATGCATGCGCAAAACCTGAACCACAAGGATTTAAATGGAAGCCATTTGCTAGATGCTACTGTGCAGCTGTGATAGGGCAATTGCATAATTTAAAAAAAAACTTTGGACAACACCCCCCACAGATGTCACAAGTGACATTCCACCCCAATTTAGAAAAGTGCAGGGTTTTTTAAATTGGAGCTGCAGAACAAATACACCAGAGGAAAAAGAATGGTGCATAAGGCAGGCACAGAATCCGAAGTCAAGATTAAAGGTTTACTGTTCTGAAAATCTGCAGTAAAATGTGTGTGCGTAATGGGCTCTAATCATACTCCCGAGAGGCAAATGTTCTCCTCCTGGTGGGAGTACAATCCTGTCTGGAGGTGGCAGAATCTTTATTCCCCAATTGGCCGTATTCTTGTGTAATTACAACTCAGTAAAGCAAGTATGTCCTTGTCCCTCAACTTTTTTGAAGGAGCAGGACACAATCATGAAACAAGAGTTCAACGGTAGCCGCTGAGATCTTGATAGATTAAAATGGTAACCCTCATCTATCCTGTAACATGTATTTCACAATACAATGATTAATCTTAAAGATAAAACAGGTCTCTGAACTTTTTATGTAACAGCCTTAATGCAACAACTCTCCTACAATTTTACTTCAGTTCTCAAATGCACCTTTAAAATTAAAAACTTTTTTTTAGTGCAGCTGAGCTTTTAACATTTATTTTTCATGAGGATTACCTAACATTCTGGAACATTTTCTCAAGTAAAAGAGATTCTCATTGACTTCTGTGGATTCACTGTTTCTGACCTTTGGCTGTGTGTTAAATTATATTTGCAGACCTGCCCAAAGAGTGCACAGTTCCAATTTACTTTGTGCCTTTTCACTTACTATCTAGATTCTGTGATCCTTAGCATATCATTTAAACTGACAGATTCAAGTTATTCAGCTTAAAGGGCTTGTAGTTCAGAGCCAACCTGAGACAGAGATTGTCAGGGGGTGTAATCACAGTTTTTTCAGTTGAATGTTTGCAGAGATGTATTGCAGACATCTAAATGGCAGACCGGAAAGTCTGTAGCTCGGCAGTTTGAAACCCTAGTGTTGCGTGACGGAGTGAGCTCCCATCTCTGGTCCCAGCTCGTGCCAACCTAGCAGTTTGAAAGCAAGAAATTGCTAGTAGATAAATAGGTACCACTTCAGTGGGAAGGTAATAGTGTTCTGTGTGCCTCAGCATCTAGTCATGCCGGCCACATGACCACGAAAACGTCTTTGGACAGCGATGGCTCTTCAGCTTGGAAACGGAGATAAGCACCGCCCCCTAGAGTCGGATTCAAATAGCTTTCAAGCAAGGGAAACCTTTACCTTTTTAAACTGCTGTATAAAGTAGTGTGGCATCCACTTGAACTTCCCAAAGACCCAACTACAAAACTCAGACCTGTTTCTCCCTTGGTGACTACATCTTTAGGGGTGCCTGCAGGAATGGAGAAAAGTTTCTTGTCCCTTTAATAGAGGTTTAATGAATGGAAATGGGCAGCTGAAACTCACAGGATGGAGGTAAATAGCATCACCTGGTAAATAGCATCCATTAACCCTCAATTAAAATGACAGGAATATATTTTTAGGCCTGTTGACAACTCAGTCTACATCTACTCAATGCTTTTCCTTCTGCCTTTTGCAGGCTTGTTTATGAGCTGGTGATCAAGAGTATGGTTTCAAGCTTCATGTGTAATATCTTCTGAGGTGTAGTAGATAGAGGTGTGCTTACCTATCAGATCACCCTTCCATCTTGTTCAGTAGGCAACACAGAAGAGAATCTGGTGGCTTCAAGTACAGGTTAAATTATATGCAGATTTTTGATCTATTTAAAGCAGATAATAAAAAGTTTGGCTTTAGGGAAGAAAAAAATGAAATAGAAGGTATTTGGGAGGTAAAAGGGAAAAAGATGATATCAAATCTATATAAGGTTTTGTTAAAATGGTTTACAGAGGATGAATCAGTAAAAGAGCAAATGATTAAATGGGCTGTAAATATGAATAAGGAGGTGACAATGTCATCTTGGGAATATCTATGGAAAAATTCAGTTAAGATATCGACTTGTACCAATGTGAAAGAAAACTGTTATAAAATGATGTACAGGTGGTATATGACACCCCAAAAAAATTGCACTTATGAATGAAAATATGTCTAACAAATGTTGGAAGTGTAAAAAAAAAGAAGGCTCTTTTTATCATATGTGGTGGACTTGTGATAAAGCTATGGCTTTCTGGACAGAAGTTCATGATGAAATGCAGAAAATTTTGAAATGTACTTTTAAGAAAGAACCTGAGATATTACTTCTAGGGCTTAAGGTGGAAGAAGTAACAAAAAAGACATTGTTGTGGTACCTGATTAGTACTGTCAGAATGACTTATGCACAATCTTGGAAGCAGGAGAGAATACCAGAAAAATGGGAATGGATACAGAAAGTGTTATTCATGGCTGAAATGGACAAATTAACGAAGAAACTTAATGACAAAGAAGATCAAGAATTTTTTGAAGAATGGAAAGACTTTAAAGAATATCTGGAAAAAAATTGGGATGTAAAACATAATTTACTTTGTTTTGATAATTATTTAGGGCAGAAACATATAAAGGCTTGGAATGTTTAGATTAAGAAATTGTTACCTTGAAATTTAAGATGAAAATGGGAAAGGAAAAATAGAATTACAAATGAGAAAGGGGGAGGAGCATTGCGGGAAGCCACAAGGGGGGGGGAGATAAGAGAAATGGATATGTGATAAAAGAAATGTAATGTAATGTTGAATGTGTTGATATATCCAAAATAAAAGTTTTGACATGTTATGCTAATAAGTTATGCTAATGAGCTCCTGCACCTCTTTTTCTACTAAATGACCCCTGCACCCATGCCAAATGAAAACTTCTTTGACCTTAGGTAGCTACTCCAGGTTCATGCATCAGAGAGTTAATCCAAAACAGCTCTTTGTTTAATGGGAAGATGCTAATCAGGACCATTTTATGTAATGTTTGAAAGTCTTGGAGAATGTTTGCATCTCTAGTAGAAACTAATGATGTCTCTCTTCAGAAAAATCCTCTATAAGTGCAACAACAATATATGCAGTAAGATAGAATATGAGTGCATATATAGGTGTCAAAAGATGAATGATTTTGGTAATGTGACTACTCTGAACCAATGCTCCCTCTAAGCTGTGGAGTCTTGTGAGCAAAAACTCTACTTTGTGAGCTACTGGCGTTAAAGTTGTGAGCCAGTGATTTGGCTGCTGCATCAATGAGTTTGCTCTGGAGCCATCCTTCCTGAGCCAAGGCAAAAATGTGTGAGCCAGAGGCTAAAACACTGTGAGCTAGCTCACACTAACTCAGCTTAGAGGGAACACTGCTCTGAACCCTGTTTAGGCAAAGATGTATGTGGGCTTCAGAGCACTTGATTTAAACTGGAAAATGGTTTTAGTTCTGTTAACTATAATAAATAATGAAAGACTTGCATGTGTGCAATGTGTAAAGAAAACATAAATGAGATTGTGTTGAAAAGCCTGCCCTGTTCATTAGTGGTAACTGCCCTCTGTTTTTGAAGTAGGCTTATAATTCTCTTCCACTTGTTCATAGTAAAAACTGACATAATATTTAGCTAATGAATGCTTAATACTTAGTGCTAGAACCATCCTTCTCTGAGTGTCTCCCAGAAGATTTCTTCTCTGTGATTACCTTGTTTTTACTGCTTAGGGTCTCAAATAGAATCCAGTCTGTTTTCATTTAAAAACAATGGTTTCAATGTAATGGGCAATTCTTCAATCCAGCAACAGAAATTGCTACATTCCACTGGCCTCAAAATTTCCATATACCTACTTCCCCAACTCCATTCCCCATTACTTCTCTGGCACTGCTTAACAAGAGGAAATGCCATAATTTTATGCACTTCCTGGCATCCATCAGTGACTGAATGCAACATGGTCATTCACATTAAGGACTCACCTCTTGGGTGCCTTTTTTAAAGAGTTAGGGAGCCATTCAGAGTTTGTACTACTACCCACTTAGTTTTTCTGAAAAAGAGATCCAAGCAAACTGACCAAATAAATCCTGGGCACAAGCTTCTTTTTTATTAGTAGAATGACATGAACTGGTGGCGGGGGTCATTTCGTAGAAAAAGAAGTGCAGGAACTCATTAGCATAACTCATTAGCATATACCACACCCCCTGACATCACTGGAAGTGTGTCAGAAGGCAACACCCACCGCTCAAGCTTCACTGGACTGTTTTGGATTGCTAGCTATTGGGGGGGGGACGTGCAGATCTGTCCTCACAGAGGAGGGAGAGCTTGTACCTGAATAAAACTTGGTCTTAATAAAGGTGCCACTGGACTGTTTTGGGCCGGGGGGCTGGGGGAGGGCTCTGCACCTTACCTGGCTGTTTCTTGCTCTGACTGAGGGCTGCTGGGAGCAGGGGGTGGGGCTTATTGCATGTGCCCACCCCCTGGGCTCTTTACTGTCAGAGCTCCGCTCCTGTGCACTCCTGCAGGAAATGACCCCTGGCTGGTGGTCAGAACAAGAAAATAATTAACTTCATTCAAAGAGAGACCATGATGACAGCCAGGTGAGCTCCTGCTGAAAAAAATGATAGGGCAGACCTTGTTTATATTTATACATTATCAGTACAAACCTAACAATACTTTTCTGGGAGTAAGCCCTATTGAATAGACCTGAATAGGATTCTGAGGAGACCAGTTTAGGATTGCTCCCTATATTTGTAAAGTGCTGTCATTATCTTATGGCTTAGGAAGCACTACCAAGTTATGCAAGGATTAACAAATGCTGAGCTTTCTATGCTAGAATTCTCAAGGTTTAAACCCTTCAGCATGTGGGAGAGGAAAGTAGGTACATTTAGCTTCTTGAGTGAACAACGGGTTCCCAACATTGTGAATTTGGTGGTATCCTTTGCAAAATAGTTATAGAAATCTAAGCTTCAAAATGTATACTGTTTCACAGTTTGAAATACATATGTTCACATGTATGTATCATAAATTGTGCAATTTGATTATCATGCAGTATTTCTAAATTTTTAGACCACCTTTTGACCAAGGCATTTCATCATGCAATTTAAAAACAATGTGTAAATGCCTTTATCCTTTGAAACAGTTAATACATGGAGAGAAGCCACTTTCCCCTAGCAAGGCAAACATGTAATAATGACTACCAGGCAATTGCACGATCAAAACTGAAGGCCTTCTGGAATGGGTAGGTCTTCAGTTCAGTCTAGTAGGCCATCAGGGATTTGGTCACTCTGAGCTCCCAGGGGAGGGCATTCAATAGGTAGAGGAAAGGAACAGAAAAGTTCATCCCTTGGGTCCCAGTCAACTGAATGCTGATTAAGGATGGTTCCCTAAGAAAGGCCTCTTCTGCTTTTATTAGTTGTGGGCAGAGGTCATTTCGGGGGGGAACGTGGGGGAACACAGTTCCCACGGGTGAGGTGCAGCGGGGCGGGGCACATGATGAAGCTCCGCCCCCTGCTTCCGGCCGCTCTGCTTCCAGCCCTCATTCAGCCAGGAGGAGGCAGGAGAAGAGGGAGGGTAAGTTGCTTCCTCCCCGCCTTTCCCCACCCCTGCCTGCCTGGGGCCAGGGAGGGCCTTGGCGGGGCTTCCTCGCACTCCCGCTGGCGTTGCAGGTCCACCACCGGGCCCCTGATGGGGGTGTGGCATATGCTAATGAGTTATGCTAATGAGTTCCCCTAGCTCTTTTTCTACGAAATGACCCCTGGTTGTGGGTGCTTTATTAGTTGTAGTTAGGTACACAGGGCCTAGGTGGTTTAAGGCTTTAAAGGTCAAATACAGCACTCTGTTTTGGGCCTAGAAATAAACAAGTCAGTATAGATGGCAGAACAATGGTTTAATAGTATCAGAGTCCCAGTAAGAACCCTGGCTGCCACACTTTGTATCGACTGTGATTCTTGAACTGCCTTTAAGGGCAGCCCAATGTAGAGAGTGTTACAGTAATCAAGTTTATATGAAACTAAAGCATATGTAACTGTGGCAAAGGCAGCTTTCTCCAGGAAAAAGTACATCTGATAAATAAGCCTTAGTTGATAATGATTTCTCAGTAACAAAAGAGAAATATTTATTAATTTCTACACTCCAGCATAGCACACCATTGACAAATTCATATGTGGGGCCCAGTATTACTTGAGATAGCCCCATGGTTGTCATAGTGATGATAGTGTCTTGCTCCAGATGATGATGATGATGTTTTCTAAGACTGGAGGAGGACTCAACACCAAGACCATCTTGTTTAGTTCAGGAAAGAAGCAGTTAAGTGGGTGGTACAATAACAACCCTAGAGAGACAGACGAACAGATAACATCCAAATGGTGAACAGCTGGCAGATAAACTCCAGTATTGGGTACTGTTCAGTACAAATTGGAAACATGTGCTCCTATGTATTATACTTTTGCTAAGTAGGCTATGCCCAGGGAATATGTCATAGATGGTGTTATCTTCCCATCAAGCTGCAATAGGAGACAGCTGCAGCATCACATGGGTCAAGCCAGTAGTATAGGACAATTAGTTAAAAAAAAAGAAAATAAGTTATAAAAATCTCAGCAAGGAAGATCCCTGCATGGTAGGCTTCTATGTTAGCCAAATTGCTCTATTATTTAATAAAGATGGGGAATTATAATTATTAATATGCAATTGGGTTATCTATACGATCTGACCTGTGTATACCAGAGTTAGAATTCCCAAGAACATTCTCAAGCGCACAAACAATAATTAAACATTCAGAAGTGATTGATACCTAATGGAGGGGTGATACTACCTGTCCAGATGTGCAGAGGTCCATGAAGAAGGGTTGTGACCCAAAACCTAGAGGGTTCCAGGGGTGGCCTGCCAGGTGGCATCATTGCAGAAAACACACAGTCTGAGGCCATGTGTTCGCTGGGATATACCTATTGAAAGACAATA
>NW_015160230.1:781849-785358 GCF_001447785.1 Gekko japonicus
TAGATTTCCTGGACCAATGATGAGTCCCAGGAGTGTGTGGCATCAGGATGGGCAAGGCCTAGATGTGACCAATGAGCTTCCAGAGAGGCAGGGTCTGGATTTAACAATAGAAGCCAGGTGTTGGGTGGCTAGTTAAATGGATTATCTGACCACTAATGGTCCTGGCCAGGGTAAACAAAAGGTGGGAGACATCCCTGATTAGCGTCAGGAAGGATAGTTAATAATTTGAATGCTTGATTGGTTTATCCCGGTATCTTGAGGGACAGAGCAGAAAAGACAAGTATTCAGACAAAGAATTACCGGAGACAGAGTTATTTGCCAAGCGACTTTTGAATAGACTTTTGTTGTTCAGTCACACAGTCGAGTCCGACTCTTCACGACCCCATGGACCAGATCACGCCAGGCCTTCCTGTCTTCCGCCGTCCTCTGAAGTTTGCTCAATTTCATGTTCGTTGCATCTATGACACTGTCTAACCATCTCATCCTTTGCTGTCCCTGTCTTCTTTGACCTTCAATCTTTAGACTTTAGAATAGACTTTAGAAATGTAGATACTTTACCTGCTAAAACTTATTGTCATTCCATAAGCATAATCCCTGCTGGGTGAAGGGGGAAGACTAGAGGCTTGCTCTGAGGTTGCCTGTCACCTGAAAATGGAGATCCCTTTTTCAGTGCTGTGGCTAGCTCTGTGTTTCAGAAGCAAGGGTTCCTTCCTTGGCCTGAGTTTCTGTGGGTTAGGTTAGAAGTGGAGTGCCCTTGCTATTGGGGCTACCCAAGAGTAAAAGGCAGCACCTCTGGCAGTGTCTATATGCTGATCCCCTTGGGGGACTCAGGATCCATATAAACACCATGTGCTTTGTATATGGGTCTTCTAGCAGAACACAGCAACTAGGCTTGTGTGTTGTTCGTATGCAGAATGCATATACAGATTCAGGACACCACCAGTTCCTGTAGGTAGAGATGCACATTGGCATCCGTCTTCTCATCATCTTTTAAATATATCATACATTACATCATGGTAAATGTGCATTGACTCTCATCTGTTGTCCGGAGCCCAGATGTCTCTCTTCAGTGTGTTTCTGTTGCAGAGTACCAAGTTTTCCCATATTCTGACTACTCAATCACAGTATTTTGTACCTAGGAAAAAAGCAATATTTCCTTTATATTGCTGGTCATGTGTAATGCACCTGTAGAACTGGTGTGTGTGTGTAAAAGGGCTGCCCTTGAAGCTGTTCAAGAGTTGCAGCTTGCATGAAATGTACCAGCCTATTTCTAAAAGTATGGCCTGATGCTAGTATACTTTAGGGAGCATCTCTCTACATAGGAGTCTACTTATTAAGGTAATCAAGTGAGGCTGTGCTCTGAGTGCCAACTCCCTGTGAAGAAACATCACTGAAGTCGGTGGATACATACTAAAACATTATTGTGTAAGATGTCTGCATAAAGAGTTTAACATTACCTTTTTTGAATTTGTAATTATGAAGTTAATTGCTAAAAATCACCTTTGTTTCAGAAATATGGGGATATAAATGTTTTATATATTCCAAATATTACATTTAAAAAGGATATATATCATTAGTACTTTTATAAAGGGATTAAAGTTATAGGATATAACTTGCTTTAGGATTGTACTGTTCTGTACAAAGTTTATCCACATATTGGTGAATTTATTGGGAAGGCTGCAAGCACAAACCTGTTGCTCTTGGAACAGTTTTGTTTAGTGTACAACTAATGTTAATGTTCTTCTGAGAAACAATTCACAGCCTTTTAAATTTTGTATTATTCCTTATAGAAGTTTGGTTGTGCAAAATTTGAAATCTGAGAATGGGATATGATTGTATGAAAAGGTATTGGTGTAAGATGGTAAGATCTTCTATAAAAGGAATGTCTATTGTCAAACACATTATTTATAGCTTTGGCTGAAAACCTGTTATACATATTGCTAGCTCTCTAGATATACATATTTATACTACACTTTTCAGCTTAATGGGAACACAAAGTGGCTTGCAAAATTGTACTCCTCTCAGTTTTATCATTACAATAACCCTGTGAGGTAGATTAGGTTGAGAACGTGTGACTGGCCAAAGGTCACCCAGCAGCCTTCTTCCATGCCACAGTGGAGATTCAAACCTGGCTCTCCCAGATCCTAGTCTGACACTCCAATATTACAGTAGTGTTTGTTTTTCTTTGACTCAAATTTTGAGTCAATGGCACTTAGTGAATTTAAGGTCAAATTGATTATTTATGCAGTTGTGGACAAATTTACATCAGGACCACACAGCATAGCATTCGGACAAGAATAATAGAACATGAAAGACACTGCAGACTTGGCCAACCTGAAAAATCAGCAGTGGCTGAACATAGCCTAACTCAAATAGGACACAGTATTTTTTTCCAAGACACTGAAAGGTTGGACAACACTTTCAATTACCATGTCAGATTACACAGGGAAGCCATTGAAATTCACAAACATAAACATAATTTCAACAGGAAAGAAGAGACTTTAAAAATAAATAGGACATGGCTTCCTGTCCTGAAAAACACAAAAGGCTTTACATCAGACAATAGCACTACAGATAAGATTAGAATTTCAACAACCTCCTCAGAAAGCAGGAAACCTCCTCAGGAAACAAAAGAACCTCCTCAGGAAAGCTCCTTCATTAGCATGTCCATAGCCTGGGGAACTCCTACAAGACAATGACTCAGCCCTACCTACCTTCTGGAGTACATATAAACTTACTGCCTACCATTTTCTTCTCACCTAGACACAGAGAGTACTCCATCTTTCTGTGTTTATACCTCTGAGGATGCCAGTCACAGTTACTGGCGAAACGTCAGATTCTACAATGCCAAGATCATGGCCACACATCCCAGAAAATCTACAGCAACTAATGATTATGTACTCTCTTAAACTTTCCAGAAATTAAATGTTGTTTTCCTCCTTTACTTAAGGTGCCAAATGAGCCAAATCTACGTTTTTAGTAGCCTGTGTTTGTGATGTGGAGAAAAATAATAGTGTGAACCCACTATTGTTGTGCTAAACAAGAATTTATTTTATTACATTTTTGTCCAATAGCACCTTAAAGACTAACAACATTTTTTGCAGGGTATAAGCTTTCGTGAGTCACTGCTCACTTCTGAGCTTTTGTGAGTCTCTTCTGCTCAGTTTCGATCTGACGAAGTGAACACTGACTCACAAAAGCTCATACCCTGCAAAAAATGTTGTTAGTCTTTAATGTGCTACTGGACTCTTGTGCTTTTCTACTGCTACAGACTAGCAGGCTACCCATCTTGATCTATCTACATTTTTTGTGATTGGCTTTTGAGGGTTCTTGTGACTAAAAGCAGCATAGAAATGTTGTTATTCAGTCGCACAGTCGAATCTGACTCTTTGCGACCCCGTGGACCACATTACGCCAAGCCCTCCCATCCTCCGGAGTCTGCTTAATTTCATGTTCATTGCATTGATAACACTGTCTAGCCATCTCATCCTTTGCTGTCCCCTTCTTCT
>NW_015160230.1:785629-814439 GCF_001447785.1 Gekko japonicus
GCGGGCTTTTTTTTTTTTTTTGAACGTTCGGCTTATATCGATATATAATGGGAGCTTTAGCTATGGCAAACATAGCTTTAGCTATGGCAAACATAGAAATAAACCCGATTAAAATACAGTAATTTGTCTCTTTCTCTTTATGGCTTATTGCGCTTATCCAACCTAAAGTGAGAAAATGTTTGTTCAAAAATAGATTTTCCTTCAATCTTAACGGCAATATGCATTTCCTCTCTGCCTTCTTTGTTTTACTGTAACCAGATGGGCTCAGACTACAGGATCCCAGGGTTTGGGGTGACCTACCGTCCGTGCGTGTCAGTGATGGGGCACGCTGTCTCCTATTGCGATGCTACAGGGAAAGTGTGCCGCGAAGAGCCATGCAAGCGACCGTGCAGTGCCGCGCCCGCCCCGCCCTTAGAGGGGGTGGAGCTGCCGCCCGGACGCGGCCAGGAGGCGCAGCCCGCAGCTGTCCGGGCCAGGTCCATGTGCGCGCGCTCTCGTGCTTGCCGCCACGTGACGCTCTCACTTTCCCTTGCGAGTTTGACAGGAGTTTTGACGGGGCTTTTTTTTTCGCAGCTCTTCTCAGGAGGGAGCTGCAGTCCCGGCCGCCGTCAGCCCCGCCGCCGTGCCGTCCCTCGCCTGTGAAAGCCCTCCGCCCAAGCCTCGGAGGAGCAAGGAAGCCTCGCTCTGCCTGGCTGCGCACAGACGGACCCGACCCTCGCCGAGCATGTCCGAGCCCAGCGCCCAGACAGCGGACAAGGAGTCCCGAAGCCCGGCGGTAGGGCCCCCTTCCTTACTGGGTTTTCTAGTTCTCTCCCCGCCTCCCCTTCACTCTCTCCCCCTGCCCGGTCCGCATTGTTCTCTCTCTTTTTCTGACTCCCTTCTCCTGTTCCTCCTCCTCCTCCTTCCCCCTCCCCTTTGCTTTCCCTCCTGGCTGACCTGAACTCCCGGCCCTTGTTTCTTTCTCCCTCCCCTTTTCTTTCCTCGCCAGGCCCAGCTGCTTTTGGGGCTGCGTTGGGGCCGCCTGGAGGAGCCCCTGGGATTCATTAAGGTGCTGCAGTGGGTAAGTTTTGTCATCTCTTGCAACTTTCTGGCTCGTTCTCTTTCAGTTGGGAGGTGGGATGATGCTCCTGCCCAGCAATGCATTGGTGGTGCCCTGGCTCTAGAGGGGAGGTTGCAGAAAGGAAAGGAACGCATGGGATTATTGGCGGAGGGGTGTATGATTTCTGGCTATGGGAATAGGGCAGGGTATAGGAGTAAGTTGGGCAGGATGGCCTCTCAGGCAGCCCTTCTATGAGCAAGGATTCTGGGTTTATGGGCTGGGATATGTATGGGAGCTGGTGTTAGCAGCTCACATTTCACTCAGGCTGGTTTAACCTTTCTGGAGCTCTGATCCTGCACATACCACGCCTTAACTTGTCCCTGAGCTCACGAATTCTCTCTCTGATCTCAGGCTTCCCAAGGGTGGGTAGATTTACTTGGATCCACAGCTTGGAGCCCAAGTGTGGAGAGACTTAAGATAATCTTTCTGTAGGAAAAATGGTGACTGAAAATTCCCCCGTTTCTGTCCGCCATAGAGGTGAGCGGAAGAAGAAGAAATGAATCATACTGGATCCCAAAGTGCCCCATAATTTTAAAAAATGGGCAAGCCCATGTCCCTGCTATAGGAAGAAAAACCCCAGGGGCTCTGTGCTACTGGTAGTTTACACTGGTAGTTTACAAATAAATCCTAGTGCATAAGTGACAGCTCTGTAAAAGGGGGGAAGTTTTGCTAAAAGTAGATAGTGTCTTTTAAGGGGCATCTGGCTGGTGACTGTGATTTGTGCAATAGCACAAAATAGAGACAATATTGCCTGAATTTTTTGAAAAGATCATAAAGTGGTGAGGGCAAGGCATGATAAAGGAGATGGATGGAGGCTAGAAAATTATGTGGCAATCTTGGCCAGTTTTAGACTTTGTAGAATCATAGAGTTGGAAGGGATCTCCGGGGTAATCTAGTCCAACCCTCTACACAATGAAGAAAATTCACGAATACTTCCCCCCCACCCCCATGGTGTGTACATCTCATTTATTAGGTAGCTCTCTGCCCATGTATGATTTTAGGACAATGGTTTCCATACAGAAGCATCAAGACCCCCACAAGTAAGTCTCGAAGACCTTTTGGGTGGATTGGCTGGCTACACACAGTGGTCAAAATTTAGCATAAGAGGCAAATAATGAATTCACATAATGACATCATCTTACAGTTGTTTCTTCTCTCCCTCCACCTTTAGGCATTTGGTTCTTTCATTTTCCACTATATTTATTTAAATTTCCATTCCATTATATTTGCCACCTGCACAGTCCTCAAGATTACTGAGAAAATTCAGATTACTTTAGATTTTAGCCTAGAATTCTTACAGTGACAAAATAATTACATGGCTCAGTTATAGTTGTTTTCATTGGAAGAACAGGCCAAAATTTATATGGCATCTTAAGCAGAGACTTTAATGGTGGATCTTTTCAGGAAGATGCCCCGTAGCCTCTAGGTCTTAGCATATTTTGAGTTCTTTGAATGAAATATGCAAGGCAGTGCTTTGGCAGAATCAATTACAATACTTGATTATCAGTCAAAATAACGGTTTCAGTCATGGCAAAAGAAATAAGTCATTTCCATTCTTTTGTGCTGTATCTGTTCTTTGTGCATGCGAGAGCCAGTTTGGTGTAGTGGTTAAGTGTGCGGACTCTAATCTGGGAGAACCCACTTGCACCTGGCTGGATGACCTTGGGCAAGCCATAGGTCTGGCACAGCTGTTCTTGAAAAAGAGCAGTTTCTGTCAGAGTTCTCTCAGCCTCACCTACCTCACAGGGTGTCTGTTGTGGGGAGGGGAAGGGAAAGGAGTTTGTAAGCCACTCTGAGACTCCTTTGGTTAGTGAAGGGCGGGGTAGAAATCCAATCTCATCTTTTTCTTCTTCTTCTTTCTCATGACCATGGAGTTTTTGTCATGTCACATGGCTTGTCTAGGTTATTTGGTGTAGTGATGGTATCTTGCTCTAACACAACACTTCCCTATCTATATTTAAATACCTTTTCTTGGCTGTCTTGGCATTTTACGGATTTGGAAAGCTGAGACGATCAGTGCCAGGAACTCCTGCTAGAAATGGAACATATGTTCTTCTGTGCCCTTGCCATGTAATACTTCTGCAAACTTGGTCCTAAATTTGTGTAGTTCTAATGTGTATCGACACAGAACTGGCACTTCAGACTGTTTCTCCTCTTTTTTTCCTGAAAGCTCAATAACAGACACTTGTAGTTCAATCTTTTTTTCTCTCTCCTTCAAATAGTAACTGCTTCAATAGGAGCTGTGGTGCTATCATTAGCTACTAAATGAATGCCTCATGGAGAGTAGACAGGATCATGTAGCTCACGTGGGTTGGACTAACAGAAAGACAGTAGGAAGAGGTTTTTGGCATGATGCTCTGTTCCATTTCTGCCAGCAGTGTAGGATGGCAATGAGCTGGTTGCTTGTAAACGTCTCTGGACGAGGCTTGCTACATCAAGGCTGTTGGCTTGTCAGGGGTTAGGAGGAATGTGAATGACCTCTATAGAGTCCTAAGTCTTTGAAACTGGACCGTGTATTAATTTGGCAAAATATCTGCTGTCTTGTGCGCTAGTCATGCACATTAGCATCTTGTTGCAAATTCTAGTGCTTGTGTCTGTCATTGTCCCAGGTGTTATGCTACAATGTAACTAGCAGTATGCTTCTTTTGCAGACGCGATTCATATAGTATGTTGCTTTTTTTGCTTGTGTATCTGGATGAACCAGTCTGTGTTTTCTCCCAGTTTGGTATGATATTTTTTGGAAAGTAAAAGCTCCTTCAGTTGCCACGTGAAGAGAAAGGTCTGCATTTTTGCAGTCTTGCCTGCATCATCACCATTTTCTTTACCTCAGACCCTGCTGCTGTCATTCTGCTCCCCACACTCACACACTGGAGGTCTTTCAAAAATCAGTAATGACTAAGTTGCTATAGTATTATAATGATCTGTTGCAATAATGTGCTTGTTTCTGAATTTCCTTTTTAAAAAGTAAGTGTCCAGTCCTTTTCATTGCAGAGTTATAGGGATAGGAACTGACTGTATTTTTCTTGAAGTGCGAGAGGCTTATTTTTTAAAAACAGATGAAAGCTGGGAACTAGTATGTTATTTTTGTGGATCATTATAACACTATAGAGCTATTATGATTTTTTGAAGCCTGAAGAAAGCCCTCCTATGGCAGCCAAGGAGGTCTGAGGTAAGGAAGGTACAGGGCAAACTTCTGTGTAGATGCTTCATTGCCATCACAAATGCCTCTACACTCACAGCAGCAACTAGAGCTGCACAGAGAATAATCTCCGTGGAAGCAGTCCAAGTTACTTTAGTATATCAGTGACATACAAAGCTTGAAAAGCCAGGCATATGATCTGGGGTTGCTCGTCTGTTGTATTGTACCACATATAGTGGTATAGCTCAGAGGACTTTTCCAAGTCCTTAAAGGAGCAGTCCTAAGCAAATCTACTCAGCAATAAGTCCCATCTTATGTAATGGGGCTTGCTCCCTGGAAAGTGTCCTTAAGCCTGCATCTTAAGTGTTGTTACATCAGTGCAGCAGCTTATAAAATCAGCCCATGTGTAAATAGGTGCGCAAGAACTTTTTTCTTGTGAAAAAACAGAATATTGATCCCTTCTAGCTTGGCGCAGATCTTGCCCCCACCCCCCAGTCCTTTGTTAGTTATTTTACATAAGAACATAAGAGAAGCCAATGTTGGATCAGGCCAATGGCCCATCTAGTCCAACACTCTGTCACACAGTGGCCAAAATGGTGCCATCAGGAGGTCTAGCAGTGGGGCCAGGACACTAGAAGCCCTCTCACTGTTGCCCCACCCCCAAGCACCAAGAAGACAGAGCATCACTTGCCCCAGCCTGAGAGTTCCTATCTATACCTTGTGGCTAATGGCCTCTGATGGACTTCTGCTCCATATGTTTATCTAATTCCCTCTTGAAGCTGTCCAGGCTTGTAGCTGCCACCACCTCCTGTGACAATGAATTCCATGTGTTAATCACTCTTTGGGTGAAGAAGTACTTCCTTTTATCTGTTCTAACCCGACTGCTCAGCAATTTCATTGAGTGCCCACAAGTTCTTGTATTTTTTCTGGCCCATCATGGTATTTATGAAAAGCTTCTTAATGAGACTTGTAGGAGATTCTTGGTGATTGATGCCTTTCTTGTGTATGATGCCTGTTTTGAGGGTGTGTTTTCTGAATAAGAAGTGAAGATTCTTTATGGCAGAACACATTTGCCTCATTTTCTCATCTGCCATGAACTTTCTGGAATTTTTTGTGATACTGGAATCTTATTTGTGTCGTATTGTTATCTTATTATGCAAAGTCAGATAATCCAAGCAAAATTTATGTAGTAGTAATACTTAGCATGTTTAGAGTAGATTGAGGTCTGAGACTGGTTCCATGCTACTACCACCTGCTTGTATGTACCTGTCATTCTTGAGACCCTGCAGTACTTGCTGGGCTTCTCTGATTTCAAGTGCATGCATAGCTTTTAGTCTGCATGATGTACTAAATTGGAACAACTCTAATTTAGGAAGGCTGTCAGTTTCAAGCATTTGTTGAGCACAAAATTGCCTTTACTTGTGGCTGGACTGTAGGTAGCTCCATGTTACTGACACAGAGATTTAAAAACTAATAAGGTGGAATAACTCTTTTATAGTTATGCATGTTTGTATGGTTGCAGGACAAATCTTTCTATTTTTTTTTACATTTGTACTAAGCACCCTTCTGCTTGTCTAGTCAGAGCATAAACTAGCTGAATTGATTTAAATGGACAGTGATTCCTCCGCCAGTCCTTTGCATAGGAGCCGCCGCCGCCATTGTGCCACCACCGAGTTGCCATCTATGATGGTGGATTAGACCTATAAGTGAACCGGCCCTGGGCAGACGCCTAGGTGACCAAGAACTTATGTTGTCAGGCTAGGTTGATAAAAGGATCCCATCTTGGAGAGATAAGTTAATATCTAGAGCACCGCACTTTATTTATTGATTGTTTTATACTGTTTTAACTGTTTGTTATGGCATTTGCCACTGTTGGAAGCCGCTCTGAGCCCATCTGGGGAGGGCGGGATACAAATCCAATAAATAAATAAATAAATAAACTGCACTGTTTTCTGTAAAGACGAACTAGTTCTAACTTTTTCATCCATTGAATTTTCTGTCATAGTAGTGGCAAGTTGGCCAATGCTTTGGAGGGTATCTCTGTGAAACATCTAGGTACTGAGGTTTTCCTTTTTGCCATTTTTCATTCTCTTGTGGGTATTTTGTTTGCAAAAAGTGGCTCAAAGAAAAAAGGCACTTGTCATTTGCAGCTTTCTTTGACACACATTAGTCTGCCAGATAACTTGCCATTGTTGGTATTATGGGCTGCACGTGATCTGATTTCATGGTTACTGTTCTGAGTTGTTATGATTCCCAGGCTAAACTTGAGTTTATATGGATTGTTGTCTGTGGTTTCTAAGGTGGTCTTGATCAGTTCACAGTGAATGGTTTGCCCAGATGTGTTGTTGTGCATGGAGCATCTGTGCTGTTGTTTGTCTGGTAGCAACGTCTGATACTAACCTTCTTTGCTTTTTTCTCCAGCTGTTTGCCATTTTTGCTTTTGGAGCCTGTGGTTCTTTCAGTGCAGAAACAGGGGCTACTGTGAAATGCAATGCAGAGCCTAAAGAGATGACCGCCATCACTGTGCAGTTTGGATATCCCTTCAGGTAAATGAAGGCCCTGATCTATGATACTATATGAAGCTGGAGAATGTCTGACTCTTCTTAATTTAGTAGGGAAAATGACTACTAATTTGTTTTTAACCCTTTATTGTGCCTCTGTTTGGCAAAGTTTCTTTAATTTCTTACAGTGATCTTTCTGAAGGTCGACCCTGAAAGTTCAACTAGTGACTCAAAATAGGTTGGGTTTGAAGTTTCTAAGACTTGCAGATGTTGTTGAAGTGACTGCTAGAACCCTTTTTGTAGTGGCTAAGATTTAAAAATAATTTTTTAAATTTACTTTTAAGTATTCACAAGGCAGCTTCCAGTATAAGAACAATCCACCAAAATGATATCAGCTGCTAAAAACACTAAATCATCAATAATGAGCTAGCTGTCACATAAAACAGAACAGAACACCGTCAAACATTTCTTTAAAAGTCAACAATAAACTAATTTCTTTTAAAAACCCATAAAAACTGATAATATCTAATAAAGCATGATTAGGACCATTCCAGCCAAGGCAGGGGAACAGTCAACCAAGAACCTAGGGGAAAAGTATTTTCCTTGCACCCAAAAGCTAAATGAGCTCTGTATCAAGCAAACAGCTGCAAGGAGAGAATTCCAGAGCTTGGGGTACCATCACAGGGAATGAGAACACAGTCTCTGTAGAAGGTCTTAATTGCTGGGCATGCTTGTATTAAAGGTAGCAGTCCTTTAAATATCCTAGTTCCGGATTTTATAGAGCTTTAAAAGTAATGCTTAGCTCTTTGAATTGTTCCCCACAAGCAACAGCCCAGCGTAGCTCTTTCAGAACCATTAAGATCTGTTCCTTATAGTTTATGTCGATCAGCAATCTTGCTGCTGCTTTTTGCACCAACCAAAGTTTCCATACAGCACCTGAATATGATCAGAGCTTAGGTAAGAGTAGCCAGATTGTGCTTCTTAAGCAAGAGCCACAGCTGGTGAACCAGCTAAAGCTCAACAAAAGTGTTGCTGATGAGATCTGGGTCTCTGTGTGCAGACTTGGATCTGATACCACCAGCACCACCATGCAAGCTGCAAACATAATCCACCAGGGAGTACAACCCCATCCATACTAAACTTGGTCTATTATTGGCTAAGCTGTTGATCAATAGCACATCTATTTTCTCTGGACTATTATTTATCGGCTCTGTGCGGTTGATTACCACTTCAAAACATTCATTCAGGACAACCACTCTCTCATGTAACTCTTACAGAAAGGACACTACAGCTCAGTGTCATCGTGGCACTGAGTATACCTCATTCCATACCCTCTCCCAGCCCTCTCCCAGTGGTTTCATGTAAATGTCAAATGGCATGGGGGAAGGGATGAGGGACTCCATAGTGCAAATCCATCACACAGAGCATCTGTCCCCTAGTATTACCTTCTGGTGTAGGTTAGCAAGACTGAAAAGCCAACAGAGCATGGTGCTTCTGATAGCTGTGGTCTCAGTCAGCTGTGGTACTTTGATATTATCAAAACTACCAAAATGTTGAAGAGGATCAACAGGGTCAGGCTTGCCTTCTCTCTCTTCTCTTGAAAGTCATCTGTCAGAATGACCAAGGCAATTTCCATTCCAAACTTGCTGCATTTAAATTGGTTCAGGTGAACTGTCTTATCCAAGAAAATGGGGAGATGAGTGGCTGCTGTTAGCCCAAGCACCTTACCCCCAAAAAGGAGTTGTTTACTACCAGTTAATCAAATAATCTGAGACCATGGAGGGTTTCTTCAGGAAGGGGTCTCATGACCATCTCCTTCAAGGAAGCTGGCATAATCTCTTTGTTTTAAAGAAGCATTCAGTACTCCCTGGACCCACCTGCACAACTCAGTATGGTTAGATGTTGACAGTTGCAAAGCACTAATATGATAGGCTGCCTTTCACCAAGCAACTTGACCATATTCTTGGGTTACAGCAACTGAAACTGAGTGTGCCTAGTAAGAGTTTTGACATTTCTTTCTACAGTAGACTTTCTGTCCCCTGCTGTACTACATTACAAACTACTTTTGAGAGTCTCCTTGGTTTCAAACAAGCAGAAGTCCTCTTGGGTGTGCAGTTCTTTGGATTCCTACTGTGCTTCTGTAACATGTTTTCTGTAACATGTTTTAGCAATGTTCTTCTAGATAAATTTAGTGTTGCTGACTGATGGGAAAGTCAGTTCAACTTAAGGTGACCTACAGCTGAGCCATCATTCACAGCAGAGAAAAAATTACCATTGGATCATGGATGGGTGAAAAAGCACTAATTTGGTAAATAGACATAGAATGTAGGTAGTTACACTATGCACTATCTGATTAGTTCCTTGCATGTTTGAAGAAGAGGTGTTTTAAAATTAGCCATTTGGGATGATTGAACAAAGGAGCAGCTAGCATTTGCGCTCACATGAGTAAGTCAGCTTCGTAGGCTAAAGTTACACAATTAAGGGAATACTGTTGGCTTTAGAGTTGGCCTACTGTATATATTGGCTGTTGCTACTGCATGCCCTATTATGTTCCATTTTCTTGACCTATATTCTTGATGAAGTCTATTTAGTCATGTTGACAAGATCTTTGTCACATTGCAAGACAAATTAGCATGTGTGTTGATGTGCAGTTTTAGGAGATCCACAGAAAACTTCATGGGTGAATGTTGCTAATTTTAACACACTAGCTTCCTAGTGATGTTTTCTATCAAGGTTTTTGTTGTTGTTGTTTAAGAACATTCTAAATGTATTTTAAATGCAAACCATTTTGAGGGCTTGGTTTTGGGCCAAAATACAAGTTGAAAACAATAGATTTAATATGGCTAAAGCTTTAAAGGATAACTCTGTATAGAAAGTCTATCAAATATTTCCCTGTACTGATCAGTGCTAGTGTTGTGAATCTTATAAATATGTTGTTAGAGGTTCATTTTTGCTAGTATCTCTTCTTTCTCTTCCCCAACCCCCAACTTAACCATCATTATTATATCTTAAAGTTCTAGCTTAGTTTGTGGTAGGCTATAGAGATTGGTGTCCTGCAAATGAACGTTTGCCACTTTCATCACTTGGCACTGCTAAAAGAGCAATTTTCTTGGGTCTTTTTGGCATGCCAAACCAGGAGAAGGTTGCTTGTATTATACAGCAAGAAATCAACAACAGCAAAAGCCTTGTCTGTTAGAGATCCCTCACAAGACTTGTTAGCTGAGAAGAAAAGGAACCAAAGTTAGACTGAAATTGATCCTGTGCTCTGTGTATGAAAGACGTGAACATGGCTGTATCACAGTGCATCTTTGCATCCCTGCCAACGTCTAATAGCTATAAATAGAGGCATGTCTATGAAGTCTATTGAAATGCCTTTGACAAGAAGTAGAACAAATTGTGAGGGGTGGTTGTAGTGTCAGAGGTGACAGCACAGAATAGAATATCTAGTGAATATTTTCTTGAAATAATTAATTGTTGTCTAAGTGGCTTAAATGGAAGAGGCCTTAGCTCCTGTCATCTGAGCTCCATCTTGCTGCTTAACTTCTAAATCATGTAAGAGCATATATAGTTATGTCTTATGGCAAATAACTGCCTCCTGTAATCTTCTGGTTGTGGGGAATATAAATATATCTTTTATTGGGTATATCTTAATTGTAGGGAGCCTGATATTCAGATTGCAGTCCGGTATTGTTGGTTAAATTAGTAGCTGCACATGCTATTAGATTCCTGTCTTAAACTGTTAACATACAAGCCTAAAGAATACTTTCTTTATAGTTCTTCCAGGAGATATGCAACATACAGTTCATGAAATCTGGTCATTCATTTAAAGTCATACTTATTTTTGCATTTTGCTATAGAAATGTAGCCGGAAAATGTCAGGCTGAATTCTGAGCTGGTTTCAGTGAACCCAGTTGGATTAGAATCAGTAGTACAGCCTGATTCTGCAAAAGCAGTTGTTCTGTCCTTGGTCTCCCATTACCCCCGGTTGTACATCTCAATTTCCCACTATTTGCTGCACGGCTGCATTTTGACCCAAATCTTCCCCGACTTCCCCCACATCTTCTCTAGCCTTATTTTTTAGGATCAAGAAGACTTGGGGGAAATTGGGGGGAGATATGGGTCAAAATGCAGCCGCACAGCAAATAGTGGAAAATTGAGCAGTACAATGGGAAACCAGGAGACCGAGGGCGAAACAACTGCTTTTGCGGAATCGGTCACAGTTTCACATACCTTGTAAAGAATTTAATCTAATTCACCAATCAGATTGGTCATGTGTAATTGGAAAATTTCAAAAATGCAAAAGGAGAAAAAACTAGTTCAATTTGCATTAAGACAGTTTTAAGATGGAAACTGTTGCTGGGGATTCAAGCTGCAGAGCTTCTAACAGCAATACCATCCTGGTTCAAATGGTCTAGGTGGGAAGTGGCTGAAAGCTGTCGGTATACCCAGCACTGCTGGTGTGTACAACTTGTTATAAGTCAGGTTGAAAGCTACGATTGCTCCTCTCTGGGACGAAAAGTTAAGTTCCTACAACTGTGATGTAGTCTCAGCAGAAGGTCACTTCACATTGTTTTATACCTGTATAGAGCCCAAGCCTGGCCAACCTCATTTTCTGTACACTATGAAAGCTATAATTGTGTGCAACAGCAGTGACATTGTTTTGAGGAACTGGCAGTGTGAGCTGGAAAAACTGATCCTGTCGTCTGGTGGTTACCTGACTAAGGTCAGTAAGTTACTGAGGAAGGAGATGTCTATCAGACTCTTCCACCTAATGGCAATCTTGGTAGAGAGCTAACATCACATTAAAGGTTCCCTTGCTTGAAAGCCAGTCGAATCCGACTCTAGGGTTGCGGTGCTCATCTCCGTCTCAAAGCCGAAGAGCCAGCACTGTCCGAAGACGTTTCCGTGGTCATGTGGCTGGCATGACTAAACACCAAGGCGGACGGAACGCTGTTACCTTCCCACCAAAGTGGTACCTATTTATCTGCTTGCAATTTCTTGCTTTCGAACTGCCAGGTTGGCAGGAGCTGGAACTAGAGATGGGAGTTCACTCCGTCATGCGGCACCTGGGTCTCGAACTGCTGAACTACTGACCTTCCACAGCCTGCAGTTCAGCGTCTTAACCACTTGAGCCACCGCAGCTCCTTGGCAATCTTGGTAGGGAGCTAACATCACATTAGGTAGTATTAAAGAAACCTAACCTCCCTGTGATCTAGAGCTGAAGCTCGCTCTCTTTCAAAAAAGGATATGCATTTTTCTCTGCCTCGTGGACAGTGCAGATGTCACATTCATGCAAACATCATTTGAAACATAGCTGAGCCACCCAAGAGGGGTTGCTCCTTCTTGGTAAGATGTGCTATCATGGCAGCCTGAATCAGGAAAGCTCTTCCTGTCACCAGCTTTTGAAAGCGGTGTATTCCTGAGGACAAACAGACCTGGATGTGTTCTTTTCAGTGACAGGGCTTCATCTCATAATGGCTAAAGACAGACTATAGGTTTTTTTCTGAGAGGTGGTTTGAGAAGACACTTCCATTTCTGGAAAACAGTTTCTGCAGGTTTTTGTATGGTTTCAGAATCCTGCAAAAGCTGTTCGGCCCAAGCTGCCTTCCTGTTTGCAAGAGGTCCTTGTGACTGGGCACTTCTGTACCAGGCACTTAGCCTATACCAAATATGTTCTTTTCTTCCTTCTCCATTTCATCTTGACCAGGTTGTACAAAGTTCCATTTGACATGCCAGTCTGTGATCCGGATTCTACTGATAAAAGGACGCTGCATCTCATGGGAGACTTTTCAGCACCTGCTGAGTTCTTTGTGACCTTGGGTGTCTTCTCTTTCCTGTATACCATGGCAGCCCTTGCTGTCTATCTGCGATTTCACTCCCTCTACAAAGAGGACAAGAGACTTCCTTTTGCGGTAAGACCTCAACTTGGCACACAATATATTGTTTGGTTATCAACTTTATTATGCAAGACTTTAATTCTGAAGCACCTATGACTATGGGCAAAAACACCTCTTCTGCTGTTGTGCAGAGTGAGAGTCTCAAGGTTAGAGGGTGTTTGAGGAGGAGGGATGTGATCCCTTAGAAGTGACCCCACTCTTTGGTGATGGGCCAATAGCCTCTCATACTGAGGATACCCCCCTGGAGTTGGGGGGAAGGTGGGCTGTTGGTAGTGGGTGATTTGATTATTAGGAATATAAAGAGTGGGGTTTGTGACAGGCATTTTAACTGCACACTGATTTGTCTGCCTGGTGCAAAGGTTGCGGACATCACACACTGTCTAGATAGGTTGATAGTGCTGGGGAGGAGTCAGCAGTCATGGTGCACCTTGGCACCAATGACACTGGGAAATGTAGTCGTGTGGTCTTGCAGGAACAATTTCAGTGACAAGGCAGAAAGTTAAAGGCCAGGACCTCAAAGGTAGCATTCTCAGAAGTGCTGCCAGTTCCACGCAAAGGGCCAGCTAGACAGGCACACATTAGGGGTCTCAATGCGTGGATGAGAAAGTGGTGCTGGGAGGAGGGACTTTGATTTATTAGGCACTGGGGAATGTTCTGGGTCTTGTTCCGGCCTTGGCTGCTGTGGTGGAGCTTCGTGTCTTCAAGTAGACTGGCAATGCTGATTTGTTAGTATTGCTAGATTAATGAGCTGCTTTACCATGCCATTCTTTGAAGATGCCTGACCTCTTCGGCACTAGACCTCTTCCAGTCTGGCTTCTGCCCTGGCCACGGGATGGAGACTGTGCTGGTCACCCTCAAGGATGACCTCCGTAGGCTGTTGAATCGAGGCAGGTCGGTGCTGCTCTTACTGCTCAACCTGACAGCTGCATTCAATTCAGTAGATCATGATCTGCTGGTCCACCACCTCGCCAACAGTGGAGTATGCAGGACAGCCCTGAAGTGGGTTGCCTCGTTCCTCCATAGTTGGGGACAGAGGGTGGTGCTGGGTGAGAGGGTGTCTTCTTGATACCCCATGACACGTGGGGTCCCTCAGGGGGCTATCCTCTCCCTGATGTTGTTTAACATCTACATGGCGCCCCTTGCCCAGCTGGTGCAGAGGTTTGGGCTGGGCTGCCATCAGTACATTGATGACACCTAGCGATATCTGCTGATGGATGGCCAGCTGGACGCTGTCCCAAGAAATTTGGCCGAGGGTTCAGAGGCCATGGTGGGGTGGCTGAAGCAGAGCCAGTTGAGATGGAATCCATCAAAGACGGAGGTTCCCTGGCCGGGTCGGGGAGACATGGATGTGGGGTGCCAGCTCCCAGCCCTTGATTGATTATTTATTTATTTATTTATTATTTGTATTTCTATCCCACCCTCCCCGTAGGCTCAGGGCGGCTTACAAGTCATATTACCAAATCATAACATAACATAAAACAATACATACATTAAAATTTTTAAAACCAGTTATAATCATAGAAAAATATATTCAGTACTCCTCGCATAAAAACCAAGATGGCTATCTCTTGAAATCTCATTCAAGTGCTCAACCTCCAGATTACCCTTATCATGTGCCCTTAACACCAGCACAGGAGGTCAAGAGCTTGGGTGTGGTTCTGGATGCTTCCCTGACAAAGGAGGCTCAGGTCACAAATGTGGCCAGGCTGGCGTTCTTCCAACTACACCAAGCCAGGCAGCTGACCCTATACCTGTTTTACCCTTACCTAGCCACAGTAATCAATGCAGCGGTCACCTCTAGGCTTCATTATTGCAACTCACTGTACACTGGGCTACCCTGGAAAATATAGCTTGTCCAGAATGCAGAGGCATGGGTCCTCACAGAGACACCGATAACTGCACACATAGAACCTGTGCTCTGGCAGCTGCACTGGCTCAAAGTCGAGTACTGGGTCAGGTTAAAGGTTTTGGTCTTGACCTTTAAAGCCCTAAACGGTCAGGGATCAACGTACCTGTAGGACTGCCTCTCTTGGTCTGTCCCTCAGAGAGTATTACGCTCAAGTGAACAACATCTACTGGAAGTCCCTGGCCCAAAGAGCATCTGGCTGTCCTCATCCAAAGTCAGGGCCTTTTTGGCCCTGGCTTCAACTTGGTGGAACTCTCTGCCAACTAACATCAGGGCCCTGCGGGATCTATTACAATTCTGCAGGGCCTGCAAGGCAGAGATGTTCCACCAAGCATACAGTTGAAAACAGCAAAAGTTTTTAATGGTTTCAGTGGCTAGTATTAACAACTTTCTGCCTTGCAAACTGCTACCACTCCCCTCCCTTCATTGTTAACTGTTAATTTTTAATTACAAATTGAGGGGCTAAAACTGTATTATGGCACCATGTCAGGGTTGGGGTTAAGTTTAACTAGATCTGTATTTTAGACAATTTATTTTGATTTATATTTTTATAATTGTGTTGTTAACCACTCTGAGCCCACTTATGGGGAGGGCAGTATAAAAGTCTAATCAATCAATCAAATAAATAAATATGGAGGTGGTATTAGAGGTTTTGCACTAAAAGGGTTTGGTCTTCCCCCCCTCCAAATCTGACTGTATGCAAAAAGTGGTTATTGATGATGTAACTTCTGCAGCATGAGAGCTCCTGTGGAGTTCTGCAGGACTCGATATTGTCGCCAGTGTTATGAATGTTTCTTCCTCTTGTAGGGGAAAAAACAGTACTTGAAAAGTATTTGCATGACTGAGTATTCAGAAATGGAATTCCCCATCCATAGTGTGAATTTGTACAATCTCCTCTACAACCTCCATTTGCTACTTATGTAAACAGGGTCCGAGTACTGTGACATGACAAACTATGTGTACTGAAAATCCTGCTTCTACGCAACTATTTTAAAAACCCAGAAGCCGAGGTTTAGCTATTCCTTGTCTGGTAAAGTCTCTAGACTGTGACATTAAACCCTTTTCTGTTTATCAATCTCTGTAGTCATTTGAATTTTGATGCCCTCATATCACTTGTGAATCATTCCAGAGATGTGGTTGGAATGTCATGACAGTTTGGCCTATGGCAGAGGATAGGCCAGTGTCCAAAAACCTTAATGTCCATTATTTTGGACCAATAGCAAGAGCCGTTCTATTGACAGAAACTCATCTCTTTTTTTTCCTCTCCAGGACTTCTGTATCACCGTCTCATTTACTTTTTTCTGGCTTGTGGCATTTTCAGCTTGGGGCAAGGGCCTGTCAGATGTAAAAGGGGCCACTCGGCCCTCCAGCCTCATTGCTGCTATGTCCGTGTGCCAGCTCAAAACTGCTGTATGCAATGCAGGGGCTACACCCTCCATGGGACTAGCCAACATCTCTGTGGTAAGAGTTGTCTGTAGAATGAGGTTGTGTAACTTGGGGAGGAAAACATAGAGGCATCAGCTGCATTGGACCAGATACCGAACTGGTGGAGCTCCATCAATTTAGTAGAGCTTAGCCAGCATGATACTGGAGATGTGTGATTTTTTTTGTGCTTTACAGGGATCTTTGGGCAGAGTAAAAAGGTCTAATTTAATTTCAGAAGTATAACGATAGTGAGTCAGACACTCAAGTCTGGTCAAGTAAGCAGCATCCACAACATATGTTTGCCACAGCAAACCACTGCTAACAATAGAACGCTAACTGAATCTTATCCTTTTAAAAAACATAACGCACAGACAAGCAATGTGGTGCTAAGTGCACTTCTAGATAGACTGCTCCTTTACCTTCTTGTTCACCAGCAAAGAATACTTTGGCCACTTGTGCTGAGTGCCCTTTTCATGATGGGCATTTTCTAGGTAGTCACCAGAAAACAAAGTAAATCTATAACTGCTTATGCACCACCATCATAGCAGTTGTTGGTTTAAACTGCATGTGTAAAAGATTGTATAATATCTATAATGTCACCTGTCAGTGGTGATCTCACCACAGACTTCAGCTGTTGGAGAGCAGACAATCACATGGGACAGATGTTCAAGGTCATATTCTTTTATTATGGATTAATTGACTCCAACATTTGATTTAGTCCTCACAATCACAAATATGGATTAGTGCAGATATATGCATTGAAATCCAGGGGGTATTTGGGACTCCTTCTTTTTTTAGCTTGAACAATAGTATAGTAAAAGGTCATTCGTTGACCTGGTGTAGGCTTTGAGTACAAATACATTCTGTGAGATTGGCTACAAGTAGCTTTACCATTAACAGTGCACTTTTCTCTTTCTTTTTCAGCTGTTTGGTTTTGTCAACTTTATACTGTGGGCTGGAAACTGCTGGTTTGTCTTTAAAGAGACACCTTGGCATGCACAGACCACCAACAAGGAAAGCTCTGCTGAACAAGGAGCGGTTGATAAGCAATAAGGAACCTACACCCCTTGCTCCTGAGCCCTCCTCTTACCCACGAAGAACAGACAGTGCCTTTTCTTATATACATGTTCATCTCTTTTCACAGCAGTGTAGGAAATGTGCCTGCTGTGTCCATCTCTGCTGCTGTCCAGTGGTCATGCAGGCCTCCCTCCGTGACTGTTATGGGATGCCTTCCTCTCACTCAAACCAGAAGCCTTCTTGTGGTCCTAGACTGTACATGGTTGCAACAAAACGTTTATTTCATCTGTGTTTAATTTTTTTTTATAAATGTACATTATTGTACATTGTAACTTTGGCCATAAGTCCTAAGCTGTGTGGCATTTGTTTCTTCACAGCTGTTTTTTTATCAGTTTAAAGAAAACTAGCTAAGCTAAGCTGGGTGAGTAAGGGGCATAGGGAGAGCTGAGACACTAGTGCTTCAGACCCTGGATCATCTGGGTACTTTCAACAGCAAGCACTCCTTTGACTCGGCAGCTGTAATAAAAAAGCAAAAACTATGCACTTGACTTAGCAGCAAAAGAAGGGAGAAAACAGAGGGAATATTTTTACTTTCAGTATGCTGGAAGGAAGGAGGATGTGGTGTTTCTGTCCATTGCATTGTGACGTTTGAATGTGCTTCCTTGAACACAACTGGGTTAATGTCTAACACCTTTTGCCAGCAAAAGGCTTGGTTCCCCTAGTGGGTAAAGATATTGTGGCTGTTTTCTAGTCATACACAGGTGTGTATTGTGTACATGTTGAGCCACAGGTGCTGAACCCAAGGATGACTGGGGTTGCTAATGCAGAGAAAGGCAATGGCAAAAACCACCTCTGCTCATCCCTTGCCTTGAAAAACCCTATGGGCCTGGGGTCACCATGAGTCTGTTGTGACTTGATGGCCAGCAATTATTATTATATTAACCTGTACAGTAGCTGCTGGCTACTATTTCCCTGTGCTATGCTTTATGCATATAGTGATGGCAGATCCCTTCACTATGTGGAAGCCACATCTTCGGAGTCTTTTTGTCACTCCTCTGATGCCAGTCACAGAAATGTGTTTCAGTGTCTTCTGGAGCTTGTTTTATTTTTAAATACAGCACAACCAGTGGTCCTCCTTGGGTATCCAAAGCTAGAAATATATGCTCAGCTCCCCGAATAGTTAGTTATAAATCTTGGGGCCTAAGAGACCTAGGGCATTCATTTCCTACTTGAGAAACATGCAGCTTGTTATATTGTTGACAGTCCCTCTGGCTAATACTTCAGGACTGTCCCACTATTAACATGAGCTGCTGAGCCCTATATTTTCTGTTGTTTGTTGTTTGTTACGGAACTCTTGTATGCCGCTGTCACCTGCCCTCATCCTTTTCAAGTCCAGTGTGACAGTAGAGATCTGACTGTAGAACTTTCAGGGATGCCTGACTAATGCCTAATGTATCCCAGGCCTTCAAGGAAACACAGGGATATTTTTTTCGTAAACTGAGATCCCTGCATGAGCCTCTGGCAGATGATGGGACCACCACAGCACAAGTTTAGGAAAATATTAGTATCTATTTTTTCCTGTGCCTTTAAAATAATCAATACTATCAATGAGAAACAATTAACTATTACATATGTTAGGAAAGTTATTGGGTGGGTCGTCTCTGTCACTTTCTTCTCTCTGTGAATTATGCTATTGCCTGGAGTTTGGCCCCAAGTCTATTCTTAACCCTTGTTTCCATTTCCTGAAACCTTTGTGAGTAAACAGAAGAAGTACTGAGGGCTTCAAAAATCTTTAAATCCCCCTGTTCTCATATATCTAATCTTGGGTGGAGAAATTTAGTATTTTTTGGAGGGTGAGGTACAGTGGGATGAGGGCATCAGACCTCTGTCTGCTCTATTAAACTCTTCTCATCAGACCTTGTTTGGACTTGGTCTTTCTCTTGTTTTCCTGTTCTCTTCCTCATTTCCATGCCTGGGGAGAGGAATTCTTTTTGAAGGAGAAATATTAATGGTGCTTCATTATTTGTGGGACCTCTATGTTAAGCCCAGCTGCCCTTTATATCTTTTTTGTACATTTCCCTCCTTGTTCCTAACTTGAGTCTTGCCATCACACTCCCACCTCTGCATCACAGAACATGGATTCCTATAACATCTCTGTAGTGGAGCCACGGGCCTTAAAGCCTATAGTCACCCTGATGGGCAGCAGCATCCAGGTTCCTGCAACTAACGCCTGGTTTGATACAATAAGAAAACTAGCCAGTAGAAAGATTTCCCTAAACCTTCCAATCCTAGTGGTCTATTAGGATGATTTTTAAAATCCATGTTTTTGGCCACCAGCCATACTTTTGAATGCATAGGAAACAGCTTAAACATATGCTAGCACAGTCTGTGACTGCCCTTTCTAGAATCTTTCTTGGAGCGCTTCATAGTACAGACACTATGGACACGAGAGAGTAAGTCAGCCTTCCATGTCTTCTGTCAAGAGAAATGAATCTTTCATCCCATATAAAAGGTCTGATTTATTCTTCTGTATCTTATGGGGATATTTGCTAAGGTCTTAAAGATTTATCCAAGGTCATCAGCTAGTCTAAATCAGTCACAAAATTGAGTGCTGCCATTTTACACCAGCTGAAGATATGACCTTTGCAATTAAGCTGGGCACTCAAAACTGCTGGACACGTTATGTGTGCAAACTGGCAGTAGAAGTAGAATAAATTGAGGAGTGGATCTGATCCAATCAGAAGTAATAATTTGTGAAAAAAGGAAATGATAATTGCATACCATTGGTCATACTGTGAGATCTGTGAATCTCTTCACATGTGGCTCATGTTCATGTGAGTTTGACTGTCCCTGTATGTATAGGGAATGAGACAAATAATATATAGTTTGGCCTAGTAGTACTGCTGGACCTCCTGATGGCACCTGGTATTTTTGGCCACTGTGTGACAGAGTGTTGGACTAGATGGGCCATTGGCCTGATCCAACATAGGCTTCTCTTATGCTCTTATGTAAAGTTGGCATTTCTCCTGTGCCGATCATAGAGAGCGCTGTTGTAAGCAGCAAGTGCAGAATGCATCACAGCCTTACAGGTTTTCTTCTTTGATAGACTAGGTTGCAGTGAAACCACAGTCATCCTGCATGACTAATGCTCTCAGACGTCAAGCTGCATGACGGTAGTTTTGTTGCTGCCACAGCATCCTTTGTGATGGGGCCCCATATGTCACTGACTTCAGGCAGGTGACTGGGGACCAGCAGAACTCATATCCTAAAGAGAGGCAAGGGCTTTATATTTTCCTGTATGTTGCAAAGTAATTCTAAGGGGGAGGGCCCAGGCCTGGCTCTCATGATGTGTTTAGTGTGCAAAGTGATGTGCAAGTGCTCCATGTGAGAATCTGTGTGGTTACTGATGCACTTGTGTTTTTTCAGGTGCTTATTGGTATGCCTTCTAATAAGTATCTGAAGAGGGAGAGGTGGGTTTGGGCAGGCTTTCTTCACACTTACCTACTGTATCAAGTGTAGTCTTTTTCCAGCCCAATTCATAAAATGTAGGTATCTTCCTAAAGACTACACTGCTATTCTGACTATCCCTTCACAACATCAGCTAGCACAGTTCTGTAGCTGCAATTCCTACTGAATTACCCACAACTGGTGTGTGAATGGTGTATAAGCACAATCACATGTTTAATTTGACCTCTGTCTGACAAGTGTCTCCTGATGTTCTGAGGCTGTATACAGATGAGGTGCCCTAGCTAGTTTGTTATTGTGTATGTGGAAGGGTGATGTCATAAGCATGCCATTGCCTGTGGTATACACATTCACTTTTTTGTCCTGCCCTGGTGTCCGATCAAACCAGTTTTGTACGTCTGCACACTGCACCAAATTGTACAGTGAGATACCTGACAGGTGACAAACACCCAGGTGTGTGACTAGCACAACTACAATAGTGTGTGAATTTCAGTGTTACTGGCAGGGGATCCTATTAAATAGTGTCCATGATTAGCAAAGCTTCTGCCCTTTCCCTGCAATGTCCAATGCATTTTTGGAACTTAAAGGCTTTGGGAATTTGTGTGTGTGTGCGCATATGCATTGGGAAGGGAAAATGTTCTGTTCCCATTAAGAGTTAAATTGGTTAGATTAGAAGTTTATTGCAGTTTACTTAGTCACTTTTGCTGCTCTGTTGACTTGCAGTAAGATTCTTTTCCCCCAGTCTGGATAAAAACTTTTTTGTTTTGGAAATGTTTTGAGGTTTATTTCAATTACAACACACGGCTCTTTTTAAAAAAACAGCCTGGTTTGAAAGAAAAAGAAATGTAAATGCAAAAAACATGTGAAAGCATGCATTTAACAATCTCCTGAAATATGCCAGCCTCCAGGTGGGACCTGGGATCCCCCTGGAATTGCAGCTCCTCTCCAGGCTAGAGAGATCAGATTCCCATTAAGGTCCCTGTCTTCCCCAGGCTCCATCCCCAAATCTCCAGGAGTTTCCCAACCTGGATCTGGCAACCCTGCCCTCATCCCCCGCTGGTGGCCCGGGGGTGGGGGGAGACTTGGCAAGCCTAAGCATGTGAAATGCTTCTTTTTTCTATTAAAAAAGAGCAGCATAGAAAAAAAAAATCTGACTACTGAGGATAAGCATTATAAATGACACAGCAAGTCATGTATAGATTCTTGTGAGCTCTCTGCTGGAACCAGTGACCAGCAAATCGCATGTATTGGGATCCAGGAGATGCCATCCTGTATCTCACAAGGATCATCTGCTGAGTCCATGTGAACCATCTTATTCTTCTAGTGTATCAGTACACTGAGCTTTGTAGTAGGTTTCATTGCAAGTTATATTTGCCACTGCCTACCAAAAACATGGACAGTAACTTTTCATTTAATTGCAAAACACTGCCCCCCACCCAAGTATCTTATCACTTTTTCCTTCTGGAAAATGTTGGGCACTAGTTGGAGCCCAATCCTAAACATGCTTACTCAGATGTAAGCCCCACTTTGTTCTGTGGGACTTGCCTCCAAATGAGCATGCCTAGAATTGCAGCCTCAGCCTTCACACAAGTGATGTTGCCTAATGTGCAGAGAGCCAAGCAGAAATTAATCTCTTAGGACAGAGCTACACATATGTAGATCAGCTGTCCTTAAATTTTTAAATTTGATTTAACTTTTTTACAAAATGCAGCAATTGGTGCTGTGATTTGAAAGAGAGGACATGTTGGGGAAGAGGGACAATTTTATCTCTTTCCCTTTGGGTCTTTATTAACCTGTGTTTACCACCCCAGGGAAAACTTTACAGCTTGTGTGGTAAGTAAAGGCAGCTTTGTTGAGATGACAGAGGAAAGCAGCAAAAGAGGAAAGGGTTAACGCTTATCCCTGCCTGCTGTCTTTAAATGGCAGCCCCCTATGGCTTCATTTGGAAAGAGTAAAAAGAATCATGGAACTACATGTGACAGGAAATTCCACTTTAAGCAGACAGTTCTGTGGTGAAAAAGCCACTTGGGCTGCAAAGCCAACACTTTTTAACTATGTTCCCAGGTTTTATAAAGGTCCTACTTAGTTGTCAATATGCATGTTTGTTCAGGACATATATGGATTTCAAAATGGAAATCTTGATTTGCATCAATGGTTTTAATTTTTTTTAATGTAGTGATTTAAATTGTGATTTATATAATTTTGTATTCCCTTGACTTAAATCAATCCACCTTGTCTTCCTTACACTTAAATGAAATTATCACTAGATAGTAATTTAGTAATAGTTATGGGGCAGTAGCTCCCATTGCTGCAGATAAATGATTGTCCATAATATGGACTCCATACTCAGCCTGAGCCTTTTCCTACTGCTAGATATGGTGGGAAAGAGGACTGTACTAGCCAAATCCAGACACTTCCTGAAGTAGATGTACAAAACTGCTAGAAGTTTATCTGAGTAATGAACAAGTAAGGGATCTGTAGTTTCCTGCCTTAATGTCCTGTCCTTCCTAAGTACAGGTGCCACACACAAACTGGGGCTATCTCAGTTTATCTTCTCAACAACCCTTTGAGATGAGTGGAGTGGGAAAGCATAAACATGACTAGTCCAAGATGACTTAGTGATCCAGGATCCCTGAGTAGGGGATTTCAGCTTTGGTCACACTGATCCATGGTACTTATTTTCTGGAACTGTGCGCAAGACAGCCATATAAACAACTACCAAAATAAAGAATGCTGATTTAAATGTAGTAGACTAAAAATTCATTTAATCTGTTATTTTTTACCCCTTATGGACTATAGAATGCGGGGGGGGGGGGACTGGGTTTCAGAGCTACTGGAGAGCAGTATATGTATGTATGAAAAGGAGCCAGGGTGGTGGGAGGTAAGATACGTAAATTAAACAAAAGGACTGTATTGGCTTCCATAATTTTACCTCTGATTTATGAGCTGTTAGCGAGTTCCATGACCATCTTAAGTTATTCTGTATAATGAGGACTAGAAGCTTCCTTGTTTCTTCGAACTTGATTTTTTCAGGCTTCTGCAGGACTTCATGGATGCTTACTTGTGACATGCATAGGTATCGAGCATACTTTCAGCCTCCTTGCTCTGTGATTGAGAGCTATTGTGTCTACTCCATTCTCTACCTCATGCAGCTTTACAGGGAGACTGGGAGCTCTTTCTTCCCAAACTAATTCTGGTCTGGGGTGCCAAGAGCATCAACAAAACAGTAGTTATTGAGTCAGGAGTACACATGGAATCCCAGTGGCACAGAGACCGAGAGAGAGATGTTTCTGATATTGATTATACTGGGTCAGTTTTATTCCCATTTGGGAACTAAGGCTGAGCTGGTGATAATGCCAAAGTCTATTCAACTGTCTTTATAACTGAGCTGGGAACTAAGCCCAGGTTTGCCTCCTCCAAGTCCCGCAGACAATTTAACAAATCATGCTGCTTCAGACTGGGTTTGCTGTTTGAAAATTGGCCACTTATAATTTGTCTTGCCTCTTTGGCCTCAAGAGCTATTAGTGTTAACAGGAACCAATATTACTTGACCCTTTGGAAGCAACATCAGGAGTACTTGAGCTTTTTTAAAAAAAGTATACTGTATAGTTCTCAGGACTGTAAAGAGTTTTGCTAACAGTATTCTGTGTGCATACCAACATCCAGGAAAAGAAGGTGGAGAAGGATATCTGTGAAGGATATCCTGGGGTTTTTTTTACTTGTTTTGTTGATTTTATAATACATAGTTTAGAATATCCCAAAATTGTGCCCCCTCCTTCATAAAGGAGAAAAACAAAAGGAACAAGTGGGGAGAAAGACAACAGGATTGGAGAGGGGGCAACTAAGATGCTGCCTTTGTTATCAGGGGTATTATATGGTGATGAATTGTTGCCATATTCTTTGCAAGTATTTGAGGTTGTTTTCATTTTTTTAAAATATAGCTTTGCAAAATCCTGCATACCTGCACCTCTCTTTTCCTGGCTCCTCAAAGGTAGGATAACAGGGGGGTCGTGGCTTCGATCGCGTGCTGACCAGAAGCCATTACCGGCTGCTCCCATTCCTCTTGCTCTTAAATCAACTCTAATTGACTATTTTCAAACAAACCTGACCTAAAATATGCCGCCTAAAGCTTCTAAGGGCAAAAAGAATCAAAAGAATGTCGGGGAGCTCCTTTGCAAAAGGAATTTTTTGTATCGGCTGAATTTGCCAGCACCTCTTCAGCTTCTTCAGGCAATGGTGATACAAATACTGCTTACTCTCTCCTCACACCAAAGTTCTTATTAGAAGCATTGGGGAGACAGCGTCAGGAGCTGAGGCAAGATATGATGGATATGATATCACCTCTAGGAATTGGAGCCTCAATATAAGCAAACTGCTCAAAAAGCAGAAGAAGCATTACAGAAAACCGCCTCCCTGGAAAAAAAGCTGGAAAAAAAGCTTGGAACCTCCTCTCAAGACAGTTGGTCTAGAGAAAAAATCACGATGTTGGAGTCTCGCATAAGAGACAAAAACTTGAAATTTTGCGGGTTTTCATCAAATGCCGAAGCAACAACTGACCTCTCCATTTTCATGGTATCCTGGCTGGCTACCTCTTTAAAATTAGAGGAGGGAGTGATACCACTGATACTGCGAGCTTACCGAGTAGGTAAAACAACAGATTCTTCCCAGGCTGCCCCTTCTGGCAGAGACATAGTGGTGGAGCTGGCAGGCTATCGGACTAAAAGGAAAATCTTGATGGAAGCACGTCAGCAGAGCGGCTTGGATTTTCATGGAAGCAAAATACTTTTATTTGCGGACCTTCCCCCAGAAATGCTTAGGATTCGAAGAGACTTAAAACCTATTACTTCTAAACTCCAGGCAGCAGGTATAAAATACCATTGGTTGCGGTCAGGTAAAATGTTTGTGGAATATCAGCAAACTCAATATATTGCATATGACTCTGTTCCTGGATCAGCTTTGTTATCTGCATTAGGTTTGCCTCAATAGAGCAAGCTGAAATTCGAGCTGTAAAAAGGAAGACTCATTCACCATTGACGCCAGTTAAAAGCCGCAAGCTTCATGTTTCTGAAGAAACAGAGGATGGTGAAATAGAGCTTGATGTAATTTTGTAATGTTCTATCACAATAGCAAGCTACATATTTATCAGCTCGATGTATATAAAGTTTGGGGGGCTGGGAGGCCTGGGGAGCAGACAGGTATGTGCTCTCATATTGTAGGTCATGAGGTTGAGGGAGAAGGCTCTCCCCTAGCTTACATTGTAAGCTGCTATAGACCTAATGGTTTTCTGGGCTCCAATGTATACCTTACTAGTCAATCAACTGTAATATCAGATTATAACAGAAGATAGAAGATGCTGGAACTTAGGAAGCCAATAATTATCATGTATGTTTCAATGCATAATTAATTATCATTTTGAAAGAATGAAAAAAGAAGAACACCACTTATGTAAAGAGAGATAAATATAATGTAAGGACCCATAAGTTGAATTGATATACTTTAAACATTAGATGATGTTATATACAATTTATGTACTTTTTTGGTTGTAAGTAATATAGTCCTTCAATTAAAAATATTTTTAAATAAATAAATCAAGGTAGGATAACAGCCAAAACATCACCAAATGAAAGGATTTTTCAACACTGAAACAAGGTGGCATACCTGTCAATTGTTCCTGAGACCTGGCTTTAAGAGATTGTGGGATGACAGTGGTGAGTAAAATCTGTTATTTCAAAAGGCAGACTAGATGACTATCAGAAACTGGAGCAACAAAAGAGTGTTTGCCAGACCTCCATAAATTTGTCTAATCATTTTTTAATGGCATATAAAGAAGTGGTGGCAGCAATCAAATTATACAATTGTAAGAAGTTCTGCCTTTTGTCTGGCCTGAATCTGCTATCAGTCATTTTCAGTGGGTGACCTGTAGTTCTAGTGTTATGAGAGAGGTGAAAACTCTACATTTCCCCCACACCATGCCTAAATTTGTAAGCCTCTAGCATATGCTCTCTTAGTCATCTTCATCTCTAACATAAAGTACCCCTTTCTAAATTCACAGCTCAGGCAGCTGTTGGGATGTGGGCTACAGCAAGGCATTGATTTTAAGAAGCCAGGCTACAACTGTCTTAGTGTAGATTTCATCTACATGTGAAAAACTAAGGTCTCAGTACTGGCCAGCATTGCCTTCTTCATTAAGCAAATTGGTGAGCCAGAGATTCCCTGGATAATTACTCCTTAGGTGGGTAATCCAACCAGGGCATTTGAACAGGAAGCCCCTCCACATATTGCAATATTGAAATTTCACATGGTTTTTCGAGAGTAGCTTGATTTGAAATCCTTTCTCAACAACAGAAAATTTCTCAGGAGGCACCCCCTTTTAAAGAGGGCTCAGAAAAGGGGTACAATAAGGGTGGGGTTTGGGGGAGGAAGATCTCACTTAGAAGACATAGGAACAATTGCTGGTATTAAACTCCACCTTAACCTGTAAAGGGAGCGACATTTTGAAGGAGAAATATTGCCGTTCAGAGACTTTAGCAACAGCCGTTACAGGGGAGAAAATATTCATTAGGAAAAGAGCAAAGTGATGGATGAATTCATTGTACAGGCTGGACGGGAGGATGCTGGCTGGCACACAAGATATTGATCTACACATGGCGGAGGGTGTGTGTGTGGAGCAGCAAAAAGCTTTCCAGGATAGAGAGGGCCCCCTGGCTTGCAATTCTTCTGAAACCCAAGGGGGCTTTCTGTCACTGTGGCAGAAGATCCAGACTGGCTGAGTTGATATGGCGTGCTCAGGAATGCTTGCGCCATTTCCCTATAGAGCTCCCCCCAGGCATTAGGCCAAGGAGAGGCAGCAGTTCCGACACATGCATTTCTTGCCTAGCAGACGCTCTGGCTGCAGTCCCACATAATTTATGCTGGAAGTAAGCTCTCTTTACTTGGGACAGGGGGTTATAAATGCCTTTATCTCAGATCACTGCAGGTTCTCTATACTCCTAGCACAAGAGGTGGTTCATACTAAATGCTGTTTTGCTGCAGATGGTGATTTTTACACCAGCAATCACTGTGCAGCACTGATGGCTGCAGAATATTGCATCAAGGGTGTGTGTGGGAACTTCATATATGTACCATACCAGAGATATCTCTACACACTTGGAAGTCTTCTGTCACCTTCAGCAAATTTATCATGGCATAAATTTTTATGGGCTATATTGGCATCTAAGGCAATGGCTCTAGACAGGAGAGAATGAGCTATGAGCTGAGGGGCACTTGTTGAAGACATCAGGTGGCATGGTAGGCCACTCTTGCCTGTACCTCATCTCTACTGACCTACCTTATAGGGCTGTTGTAAGGACTAAACAAAATAATGCCAGTCATGTTAATCTGTTGCAACCAAAATAACAAGTTTTGTAACACTTAACAAGTTTACTATGGCGTACACTTTCTTAGACCAGAGCCCATTTTGTTGGACACAGTAAATGGATTAATCTTTAAAGTACAACAAGACCAAGAACATAAAAGGTGCCCTGCTAGATCAGACCAGTGGTCCATGAAGTCTAGTATCCTGTTTCACACAATGGCTAACCAGTTGCCACTGGAGGGCAAACAGCATAGAGTCCAAGGCCCCCTCCTCCTGCTGTCTCCCAGCACTACTGCTGAGAGGTTTGCTGCCTTTGTATATGGAGGTTATCTTAGTTCAACAAGATAATGTACTCAATATACTTTAAATACTGAAGTGCTGAATAAATGCCAAGTATTATTAGACTGCATCCGCACACTGTTGGATATTGTGCTATTGTTTCACTATAGCAATTATCCGCAACAGAATTGTCTTGTTCACACAGGAAATACAGATGTGAATGGTTATAGCACAATGATAGCAAAACCCCCCAACAATATGTGGATGCAGCTTGAGTCCAAAAATGCCTAAGCACAGTCACATTCTTCAGTGCACGTGTGTGTATGTAAAGGACCGTCATGTCACAGCGGCACAGCCAACTTATGGTGACCCCACCAAGGGGATTTCAAGGTAAGTGAGAAGCAGAGGTGCCCCTATTGCCTTCCTCTACAGAGTCTTCCTTGGTGGTCTCCCAAGTAATGACACTGCTTAGCTTCCAAGATCTGACAAGATTGGGCTATACCATGCCACCTTCCCTTCCTTCAATATACTTAGGAGGTAACTTGGTTTAGGATTGTACTGTGTATCTATTAGCTTTTAACAGCCATAAAAGTCCTTTTGTGTTTGATTTAACAGACCAAAATATCAACACTAGAACAGATAAAATACTAGGGCTTGGGGGAAAACAGTGGTGACTTTTTACCCTCCCCTATCACTCCCAGCCTTTTTGCTACAAGCCAGCATTCCTG